>NW_016108512.1:14551-18757 GCF_001604975.1 Cebus imitator
TCAATTATATCCCCCAAAAGCTGTTAAAGAATGAAGCATCCAGAAAAAGGAAACAAAAAAAAGTTTTCTTAGTTGACCTTGTATCCTGCAACTTTGGTAAATTTAGTTATTAGTCCTTATAGGTTTTTTTTATAGGCTTTTTGAGATTTTCCATGTGCACAGTTATATCTTCCGTGAAAAAGACAGTTTTCTTTCTTTCCAGTCTTTATGACCTTTACTAATTTTTCCCTGCCTGTTGGGCTGGGAAGGATCCCCATTACTGTGCTGAAATGAAATGGTAGGTGGACACCTCTTGATCTTAGGGGGAAAGCATTCAGTCTTTCACCAGTAAGGGGCATGATAACCATATATATTTGTAGGTACCCTTATAAGATTGAGGAAGTTCATTCCTACTCCAATTTAAAAAAAATCACAAATGGTTGTATTTTGTCAAATGTTTTTTTTCTTGATCAATTGATAACAATCATTTGATTATCTCATCTTTTGTGTTAATGTGTTGATAAAATTTTGGATGTTGATTGCATTGATGTGGTGATAAGTTTTTGAATGTCAAGCCAAATTTATATTCCTGGGATTAATTCCACTTAGTCATGGTTTTTAAAGTATGTTGGTGGGTTATGGGGGCTTTCTGAAATGAGTTGGAAAGTGTTTCTTTCTCCTCTGTTTGCTGAAATAGTTTGTGCAAGGTTTTACAGAATTCACCAGGAAAACCATCCAGGCCTCGAATTTTCTTTTTGGGAAGGTTTTGAAATTATGTCATTAAAGAATAGACAGATGAAAGGCTTTTCAGATTTTCTTTTTCATATGGCGATTTCTGTCTTTCAAGGACTTTTCTATTTGATCGAATTTGTAAAATTTATTGGCATGGAGTTTGTCGTAGTATTTCTTTATTATCTTTTCTATTTTTTACTGAAGCAAACCTCAGTCTTCTTGCCCAGCACAGTAAAGGCCGACAGCCACATCAGGGTTTTGTAGGGAGAGAAAGGAGGGTGTTTATTTGCAGGGTAGCAAGCAAGAAAAATCGGGCAGCTCATGCTTAAGATCTGACCTCCCTGTTGGCTTACAAGCAAGGGTTTTTAAAGGTAGGGATACATTTCAGGAAAACAAAAGTTATAGGCAAAATAGTAAGTCAATACATGGAGGTTTGGCCTAAAAAGGGAGGATATCTGGAAGGCAGGGGGTGGGGGCCTACAGGATATAGGTAGATTAAGAGATTCTTTTATTTTCAATTGGTCAAGGAAGCAAAACTTTGTCTAAAACTTGAAGTCCACAGAAAGGAATATGGAGCTCTGGCCTGTGGACATGACCCTCTCCAGGCCTCTCAGGAAGAAATTTAAAACAAAGAATGGTGATCAGTCCCCCCTTATGTTAGGTCTAAGTTCCAGCGGATGGCATTTTCCAGTTGGTGGGCGTCTGGGTTTTTGAAAAACAGCCCAGGGACATGTGTTAAGATGTCCTCTTTAGTTTCCATAGGAGGCAAACGGTGACTCTAACTTCCTTGGCTGTTGTTTTAAGCTCTTACCTTCTTGCTCACCAGATTGCTCCTTGGCTTCTCCAGGTCAGCTAGGTGTCTGGAATTGCCATTGAAGGGATTCAAGATTTTCCTTTTTTTGCATGCTTGGAGAGTGGGAGGGGAGGCCCAGCAGGTCGGGAGGAGGGGTCCCTGCTCCACCGCATGACGTCTGTAGCATCTGTCGTGGTGTCGACTCTTCCATCCCTGATGTTGGTACTTTGTGTTTTCTCTGCTCTGTCTTGCTTAGTCCAGCTAGAAATTTATCGATTTTCTTAACCTTTCCAAAGAACCCACTTTTGGTTTCATTTATTTTCTCTGTTGGTTGTTTATTTTCTGTTTCTATTGATTTCACTTTTATATTTGCAATTTTCTTTTGTCTGTTTATTTTAGGTTTAATTTGCACTTCTTTTTTTAGCTTTTTAAGGCAAAATCATAGGTGATTAATTTTGAATCTTTTTTTTCTAAGATAACTACAGGTTTAGCTGTATTGTATAAATATTGATATTTTGTATTTTATTAACATTTGATCTATTTATTTAGAGATCTTCCAAAATTACAAAAAGTATTCTAATTAAATTCCTTTTTGGTCAGAGAACATGTGTTGTGTGATTTCAATCTTTTGGAATCTCTTGAGCCATACTGCCTGTTTTGGTGGAAGTTCCATATACACTTGAAAATGTGGGGGATTGGCTGTAGTGTTCTATAAAGTCAAACAAGCCATTACTTCTCAACCAGGGGTGATTTTCTTCCACGATGAAACATTTGGTAACGTCTAGTGACACATCCTACTATGCACGGGACAGCCCCCACAACAAAAAATTTCCCAGCCCCAAGTGCCAGTGGTGACGAGGTTGAGAAACTCTGGATTAAGTTGGTTAAAGTGTTGTTTATATAGTTTATATGGTTACTGACATTTTGTTGAGTAGCTCAATCAATTATGGAGAGAATAATGTTAACATTTATAACTATAGGCCAGGCGTAGTGGCTCATGCCTCTAATCCCATCATTTTTGGAGGCCGAGGTGGGTGGATCACTTGAGGCCAGAAGTTTGATACCAACCTTGCCAACATGGTGAAACCCTGTCTCTACTGAAAATACAAAAATTAGCTGGAAATTGCTTGAACTCGGGAGGCAGAGGTTGCAGTGAGCTGAGATCATGCCACTGCACTCCAGCCTGGGCAACAGAGAGAGACTGTCTAAAAAAAAAAAACATTACAACTATGATTGTGGATTTGTCTATTTCTCTGCTTATTCTGTTAGTTTTTGTGTCGTTTATCTGATGCTCTGTTATTAGGTACAGACACTTTAAAGACTGTCGTGTTTACTTAATGAATTGACTCTCATTATTAGAGATGCCCTATATTAGTCTGCTGGGCAGATGTAACAATGTACTACAGACTGGGTGGCTTAGACAACAGCAATTAATTTTTTCGCAGTTCTGGAGGCTGGAAGTCCGAGATCAATGTGTCAGCAGTTTGGTTTCTCTGGAGGTCCCTCTCCTGGGCCTGCAGATGGCTGTCTTCTCCCTGTGTCTTCAAATGGCCCTCCCTCTGTGTGTGCCTGTGCCCTAATCTCCTCTCCTTATGAGGGCACCAGTCATCAGGCATTAGGGCCCACCCACCTGGCCCCTTTTGAACTTATCTCTGTAAAGACCCGTCTCTGAATGCGGGCACATTCTGAGGTACTGGGATTAGGACGTCAGCATACGGATTTTCAGGGACACAGTTCAGACTATGCCATATCCCTTTTTAATCTCAGATACTGCTCCTTTATTCAGTGGGAAAGATAGTAAAACAAACTACACGACCACGTAAGTACTTGATAAGTAAGGTGCTGATGTGCCATGACAAAATTAAAGCCAAGTGAAGAGATGCAAAATCCAGGCAGGAAGATGTTGTTTAAAGGGGAGGTGAGGGAAGGGAGGTCAGGGAAGGGAGCTCCTGAGCAGACACAGCCAGGCTAGGTCTGCTTCTAGCCTGTCAGACTGGGCAGAGGTTCCATTGTCTTAATTTGTGTGGTTTATGGCATCCTCATGTATGCTAGACAGAGGCCATCCCTTAGCTTTCTCATTTAACCTGGGCTTGGCTATGGTGTTATGCTTTAGTTTGTCAAATTCCATGTTTAACTCATTAATTTAACTGAGGAAAAAACTTTCATGTTTTTTTGGTGGACGTTCCATATAGATTTTATTTTTTAAAAACTCCATGTAGACAAGAGGAAAATAGAAATAGTCATCCACCCTAATAAAAAATTATACATATTTATATCTTTTAGAAAACAAGGCCATCCATTTAAATATTATTAACAGGGAAAGAAAACTATTAAGGAAAAAAAATAATCAGAATTACATACATTTTAGGAGTTAAAAGTTATTTTCATAGGCCGTAGTGATAATTTCTGAAGTTTCGGAATCTTTCAATATGCCTTTGTAACAAATAAGAAGTAAGGATATTTAATGATAGTTTCCTGCACCTGGAGAAAAAGGGGCAAAACTTCCTTCGGATTTTGTTGAGATTTATTTCACCAGCATTTTATAAGGGCCAACCATTCTAAGACTGAATGCTAGAACTCCTTTAGCGCCAGAGAAAGGAAAGGAAAAAAGGCCAGAAGCTTACAACTTGCACAATGAAAAAGAAGTAGGGGACAGTGTGATGAGTAAGTAAATGACATAATATTTTGCATCTATAATCATT
>NW_016108512.1:23033-24757 GCF_001604975.1 Cebus imitator
AGCAATTTACCCACATTATTATGTGTGTAGTTCATTTTTGTTCATTGCTATGTTATTCCATTGTATGAATATACCATAAATTATATATCCCATCTACTGTTTCTTTCTTTCTTTCTTTTTTTTTTTTTTTGAGATAGAGATTTGCTCTGTTGCCTGGAGTGCAGTTGTTTCTGGATCAAACTGAGGGTCAGGCTGCTATTTCTTGTGGCCCAATAATAAGGTGCAGAAGAATGGGGAGGAAGAGAGTTTTTATTTCTGCAATCAGTTACAGGGAGAAGGCCTGGAAATTACTGCCAGACCAACTCAAAATTACAGCTTTCCAGAGCTTACATACCTTTTAAGTATATATCTACATGTTAAGTGTGCATTCATGTAAAGATGTAAGTAATTAACCTCTTTTAATCTATAACTAAGGTCTGATTCCTGAAGACCTTCCTCTGGAGCCTCAGTAAGTTCACTTAATCTAAATGGGTCCAGGTGCTGGGGTGATTACCCTTACCTTGTGTCCTGCTAAATCACAGAGGTGTGGGGAGTTCCTTCAGACCCTCAATAAACTTGTTTGTGGAGGTCCGGGGATTTTCTTCAGACCCACAATAAAACTTGTTTAATCCTACATGGGTTCTGTTAAGAATTCCTTTATTATTTTGTTATGCTTTAAGGCCCAGGAAAGGCCGAGGCAAAACTCTTGATGGGCTTTTGTTACATCCCAGTCTTTTATAAAGGCACTGGCATTTAATGTTTAACTTAACCACTCAGTCAGTACGGAAACAGCTGTGATGGAGGCCTGCTTTAGTGAGACCTGGCCTGCCACAATCCCAACTGTCAATTTGTGCAAGATTTCTATCATGCTTATATATTTATTTAGCATGAGAACCGTAGGGAGATGGGCCATCGTAATCTTTCTGGCTACCTCCTGCCGAGATGGGGGTCATCGTTATGGGGCACCAAAATGCAGCACTGGAGTGGGAGAGGTCTGTTTGTTCCTAGTAACACTCTGTTTTGGGGGCTTAGAGGAGGCGCCTGCTGAAACACAATAGCATGCCACAGCAACACATAGTAATAGGCTGCTGCTGGTTTTCCTCAGGTTTCAGTTTCTAGTCTTCAGTTCACACGGCTTTAGGAAAAATGGGGAAAAGAAGAAGAAAAAGAAAAAAACGGAAAACATTGTTTTGGAGGCCTGTAGGCAGAAAGATCAGAATTTAATCCAAACTGTAGAAAATAATAAAAACTGAAAAACATCAAGACTAGAATTTAACAACAGGTGTACTGTGGCTTTTGAAACATAACTGTTCTCTCTCCAGTTTCTCATTTTTATTAAAAGACAAATTATGGTAGGACCAATTTGCTTTATTATGCTTAACCAGATTAGAAAGAGCAGCAAGAATAATAATTTGTTACATAGGCCTTTTAAATTGGCTTTGTTGCAACATTGTTCCATAGCAGAAATCTGAGATAAGACCTTTTTAAATCTGAGATAAGGCTGAGCTCAGCCATGGATTTATACCATCAAATATCTATGAGTTGGGTGAATTCCTCTCCTCTTGAGATTGCAAGATAAGTTGGGGTTCCTTGGGTTATCAGAAAGTAGTATTCTTTACTTACCACAGATCAGAAATCCTGTATGGGAACTGTGTACACAGAATAGGGGGGCAATTTCCCAAGGGCTTTACAAGTCAAGTTTGATTCCTTAAAGGAAAGTATACCATTGCAGTCAAAGCCTTGGT
>NW_016108512.1:26252-28694 GCF_001604975.1 Cebus imitator
TACCTTTACATTGTAAAATATTTCTTGCATAAATTCCCTTTTATAAATTCTTTCATAACTTACACAGGCAAGCTATAACATGCCTCAACTTTCTGACTTGTCCTAAACATTCTCTTTTTCGACAGCCAGTTATTTTACTTTAGGAAAAGAATTTTCCATACAAGATCCTTTTTTATATAAAGTCTTTTTTTCTTTAATACCTTTTGCATAGCTAGGGGCATGGCTAATTTCATATGTCCCCAGGCATATGAAATGTCCCCAGGTCTTATCTAGAATTTAACACTCCAAAATAAATTGAACAATTTTTAAGTCAAAGAAGCAGTTTATGACCTACAGTATTTAGTAAACCTATTATTTAACCTGCATAATTTAGACCAAATGTTTACATTTTTGAAGATATTTTTATTTTACCAATAAACTTTACGCTCTCTTTATTTTTGTAACTTTCTTTAGATCTTTCTTATTTCCTGGTTTATTTTAGCTTATTTTATATATAACCTTTAAATAATCTTTGAATTAGACAAAAATTATTTATCCTTGAAAAATGATACATTTTTTAGAATATTTTCCTACAATATATTTTTATTGGAAATTACCCAAATAATGAAATATTTGTTGCTTAATTTAACTTTAGATTCTAAATTATGATGTTTGTTTATCAGTATTTATTCCATTACATTTATCTATTAATTTATGAAAACTGTGATAGTCATCATTTAAAGTTACGAAACCACCATTGCAAAATTATAGCTGAGACAGTGAAAATGATCTGACCTAACTGATTCCATCTTGCTTCTACCTCCAATCTGTTCTTGTTCATTGACTTAGTTTATAGTTTAGCTTTGAAACAAAGTTGATAACAGTCCTTTCCCAGAACAAACTTCCTTCATGTCTGTGGACTAGACTGCTTAAGGCCACAAGGTTAGAAGTTTGGGTATTTTACTAAATAATTCAAGATGTAGCTACCTTCATTAAACCAATATTAATGTTTTGTTTATTAAAAATTACACAAGCAAAGATCATTTTGTTTTGGGCTGAGTTATAGTTGTGTAGCCTCTATGCCAAATTCTGACACCTTAAGTACTTGGCAGAGGGAAGTATGAAATTGCCTGATCAATAAATACAAACAAAAATGTATGTTGGCACTCTTAAGGCAGTTCTAATATGACTTTACCAATAATTTTTAAAGCTAGCTTATTTATTAAAGATTTTACTTGTTACATAAACTTGAAAAAGCTTTTGACCAGTTTTTCCTTTTTTCTGTTATTTAAGTGCTTTTATTTTTCTTTGAGCTAATTAATTAGAAACCTTTTACATATTTTCAGCAGTAAAACATGGTGTACACAAGACATAAATATGTAGACACATCAGGTATACCAACAGAAGTACATTTTATAGACACATAAGACCTCCTTTTTCCTATCTTAGGCTTGTAAACTCTTAACAACCTGGTTTATTACTCTGGAAGTTGTCAGCCAAATATCCCTAAATCTGCTTATGAGGGAAACAACTCTTAGGTGACACAGCGAAAAAGCCGGGTGGTGCTAGAGGAAGAGTCAAGATAAACACCAGATCAAACATAAAATTATAGAAATTTATCATAGGATTGTATGAGGAGATTAACTTTATTTTTATTTATTTATTTATTTTTTTGAGAAGGATTTTTGCTCCGGTTACCCAGGCTGGAGTGCAGAGGCACGACCTCAGCTCACCACAACCTCCACCTCCTGGGTTCAAGCAATTCTCCTGCCTCAGCCCCCCAAGTAGCTGGGACTACAGGCGTGCGCCACCATGCCCAGATAATTTTTGTATTTTTAGTAGAGACGGGGTTTCACCATGTTGGCCAGGATGGTCTCGATCTCTTGACCTCATGATCCACCTGTCTCGGCCCCCCCAAAGATAAACTTTATTTAGATACTGACTACCTATCTTTTAACTGGATCTTTGAGCTCTGAGCAAAGCCCACGCTGAATCCTGGGTTTTCATAAAGGGAGAATTATTATGAGGCTAGACCATGTGATGCATTTACAAGCACTTAATTTTTTTTCCAAAGACATTTCTAAGTGTCTAAATTACATCTTTTCTTAAAGTTCCCAGAGTAGCTTCTGTTGTAATAGCTATTAATGAAGAAAATGGCGTTCAGTCGACTGAGAAAAAACAAAAACAAAAACAATATTTGCTTAAAAAGACAAGGTCCTAGGCCAGGCTTGGAGTCTCACGTCTGTAATCCCAGATGTGAGAGTCATTATTCATTCATTCACTTTGGGAGGCTGAGATGAGCGGATCACCTGAGGTCAGGCGTTCCGGATCAGCCTGGCCAACATGGTGAAACGCCATCTCTGCTAAAAATACAAAAATTAGCTGGGCGTGGTGGCAGGTGCCTATAATCCCTGCTACTTGGGAGGATAAGGCAGGAGAATCGCTTGAACCGAGGAGGCAGAG
>NW_016108513.1:0-5646 GCF_001604975.1 Cebus imitator
TGTTCATATCCTTCGCCCACTTTGGAATGGGTTCGTTTGTTTTTTTCTTGTAAATCTGTTTTAATTCTTTGTAGTTTCTGGATATTAGCCCTTTGTCAGATGGGTAGATTGCAAAAATTTTTTCCCGTTCTGTTGGTTGCCGATTCACTCTAATGACTGTTTCTTTTGCTGTGTAGAATCTGTGGAGTTTGATTAGGTCCCATTTGTCTATTTTGGCTTTTGTTGCCAGTGCTTTTGGTGTGTTGGTCATGAAGACCTTGCCTATGCCTATGTCCTGAATGGTTTTGCCTGGATTTTCTTCTAGGGTTTTTATGGTGTCAGGTCTTATATTTAAGTTTTTAATCCATCTGGAGTTAATTTTAGTGTAAGGTGTCAGGAAGAGGCCCAGTTTCTGGTTTCTGCACATGGCTAGCCTGTTTTCCCAACACCATTTATTAAACAGGGAATCATTTCCCCATTGCTTGTTTCTGTCAGGTTTGTAAAAGATCAGATGTTTGTAGATGTGTGGTATTGCCTCCAAGGCCTCTGTTCTGTTCCATTGGTCTATATCTCTGTTTTGGTACCAGTACCATGCTGTTTTGATTACTGTAGCTTTGTATCATAGTTTGAAGTCAGTAGTGTGATGCCTCCAGCTTTATTCTTTTTGCTTAGAATTGACTTGGCTATGCATGCTCTCTTTTGGTTCTATATGAAGTTTAAGGTGGTTTTTTCCAGTTCTGTGAAGAAGGTCATTGGTAGCTTGATGGGGATAGCGTTGAATGTGTAAATTACTTTGGGCTGTATGGCCATTTTCATGATATTGACTCTTCCTAACCATCCCATTCCATGAGCATGGAATGTTTCTCCATCCGTTTGTGTCCTCTCTTATTTCGTTGAGCGGTGGTTTCACAATTTCTTATAATTTGCATTGTTCTTGATTTGTGAAGTGCCCATAATGAATGACCTGATCTTGCATTAATGGAAGGATCTGAGACTAGCTGAAGCTTCATGGAAAGCCCAATAATTAGAAGATTGCTTGCTGAGCATGGAATTAAACTCCCTTATTTCACGAACTCTAAGACATGTGTATTCTCACATTTTTAACATCTTCAGAATTATGATACATACTGACAATGATTTCTTACTGTTACTGCTGATCAGGCAGCAATTGAAATGTAGCTCGTTAAAGTCTGCATATGCATAAAATCAATAGCCTCAGCATCACAACTTGGAAAATGGGTCAGTGCCTTGGGAGAAAATCTCAGAGAAAAATGTGGATCTCTCTTTTAAGATGTATGAGAAAAAAGATAAGAAAAGTCCAAAACAGGCAAATATATATAGACAGAGAGTAGATAAGTGATTTATTGGAACCAAAGAGTTAGAGTTGGGGGTTAGTGTAGGTAAGGGTGGGGGAAAGAGGGAAATTTGGAAAGACTCCTAATGATTAAGGAGCTTCTTTTTTGGGTGATGAAATGTTCTAAAATTAATTATGGTGATGGTTCCACAACTCTACAAACCAGCTACAATCCATTGCGTTGTATACTTTACATGGATGAATTGTATGACATCTGAATTACATCTCAATAAAACTATTTTTATAAGGAAATGTGAACTTTATGATCGTGATGGCTCAGGAGATGGAAAAAAATTAACAACTCTCAGGCAAAAAGTGATTAGGAATAATCAGGTTTGTATTATGAAGAAAGTTTAGAAACATTTTTAGTTTTACTTACATTGTTCGGTTTGTATATATACAAGATGAAAATGCTTAAATCAGCCTCTAACATTTAAGAACCAAAAGGAAACTTACACATGTAGGAGAGAAACGTAGAGGAAGTGCTGTAGCCTGGGACTGGTAACAGCAAGTCCTTTGCCATGGCTAGGTGGAAGATGGAAGATGCTACTCGTAGCCAGAGGGAGAGAGTTGTGAGACAACTCTCTTGTGAGTAGTAAGTGTAGGAAGAGAAGGGCTAGAACTAGTGCAAGTGATCCCTTGGTCAGGGAGCTAGGGGAATAAATAGCCTCATCTCCTTTTCTCTCTCAGTGTCTGATCTCTTACTGAGGTTCCCCATTGGTCAAACTCAGTTGGAAGCCAGAAGTTAGAGTATATAATCCATTAGCTCTCAAATTTTTTGGTGATAGGACTCTTTTACACTCTTAAAAATTATTGAGAATCCCAAAAGACGCTTGTTTTTGTGACTAATATCTATTGATATTTACCACACTGGAAATGAAATCCAAGAAACAAAAATAATTAATTAAATGTAAAACAACAGAAAACCTATAACATATTAATAAAAATGACATATCTCAACAAAAATAGTTATATATTTCAAAAATAGTGAGTAGAGTAGCATTGTTTTATATTTTTGAAAATCACCTTAACGCTCAGCTTAATTCAAGATGACTGGATTCTCACATTGGCTTCTGCATTCAAAATGCTGTAATATATTGTTTTGGTTGAAGTGTATGAAGAACATCTGTCCTCATATAGGCATGTGGTTGAAGAAGTAAGGGGTATTGAAAATACCTTTTCACATAAGCATGAATGTTCTTTTTAAATAATACACAGCAGCTTAACAAGTTGTTTCTTAAAGGTTGGTGCAATGTGGAATCCGAAATTATATCACTGTATTTTTTGCTCTTGGTTACATTAAAATTAATTGGTCTATCTTGTATGTTGAATGTACCTTTTACTTGTGCATGATTTTCTAGATTCATGCTTTGGTTATTTAACAAATATTGGTTTAGTGAATTATGCACATTTACCACATATTGGCATATATGACAGTATTAAAAATAACTACATTTGTTACTATGACTCCTGATCTCATCTGAAGAATCTTTAAGCTCTGGGAAGTTGCCAACTTTATTGTAGCAGATAATAGTTAAAAAAAAATCTGTTTACTTGAAAGCTCAAATTTTATCATTAGCAACAAACCTTAATACCATCACTTGTTTTTCTTGAAGTGACAGACCCACTTGCATTATTTTTGAGAAGACATCTGTCAAATACCTAATTCCAAATACCATGGTTTGTCTGCTGGTCTTCTTTCTAAATGATGTTTCATGAGGAAAGCAGGTATTTTAACTTGCAGCCCAAACAATCCTGTACATGCTTCTCTGGGAGGCAACCCTCATGCTTTGGTATGCAGCAGAACTGCTTTACGCAGGCTCCCATTCTGAAAAGCCATTGCTTCTTTTTAGAGATGGGGTCTTGCTCTATTGCCCAGGTTGAAGTGTAGTGACTATTCACAGGCCATAACAGTGCACTTATAGCCTCTCAAACTCCTGGGCTCAAGTGATCCTCCTGCCTCAGCCTTTTGAGGAGCTGGGACTACAGGTGTTACTGATGCTACTGTGCCTGGTTCATATCTCCATTTTGTAAGATGGAATATTAAAAAGAGAAACTCCAAGGTTTAAATAGAATAAAATTAATATTGTGTTTGCTGCTTTATCACAGACATCCTTAAATAAAAATGGATTTTTAAAATAATTTAGAGCACTTGGTGAGTGAAAACCTAAGGACTGCTAGTACAGTTTAGTGTCCCTGCCTTGGTGCCTGCTAAGGTGACAGACAGGCATTATTCACCTTTGCTTTTATATCATCAATGCAAATGCTATCACAGCAGAAAAGAGAAATAATGTATTCATATTATTATAAATATAGTTTTAACCTTGTGTACCTCCTGAAAATGTCTGGTGGAGGCCCAAGGGTCTGAGGAACACACTGACTGCAGAGGTAGCTCTTCTAAGGAAGCCTTCTGGGGCAGAAAGCCATATGGAGAAAGGTGGGGAGTAGATTTTGCAGGGACAGGTGAAAGGAAGTTATATAAAACAAAGCCTAAATAAGCACTTTACTGTTAAAAGTCTCTAAGAAAGATATAGCATAGTATAATTGCAGCTTGTTTGTTCTTTAGTTCTATATAAAATAATGTGCATTTTTTAATGGATTCTTTGAGTCTTAGGTTCTATCATTTATGATAAGGAAAGAGAATCAGAAGAATCACAGGGTGGAGAGGGCCTGATGTATCTCTTTCCATGATCATGTGGAATTGCCATGAGGATCAGACAGGTTGGAGTCTTTGGGACTGAGTTCCTGCTCCCTAGGTGGAATATTGTGAATATTTATCTGAGAAAAACATTGTTTTCTAGGCTTCTATTGCTAATTAATGTCTTTTAAGATAGACATTTTGTCTTTTAAGTTTATGAATGCATAGATGAATAGGTGAATGAATAAGTATTGGTGGCCTAGAAACCACTGTGCCTTCTTCAAGGAACTTTGCCCATCTACTTTCATGAGATGATTTTGTCCCTTAATATTTATAGGGCAGTTTTACCTTCTTTATCTCCAAGTCTCTTTCACCCTTGGGGAGGAAGGATCATCTCACTGTCACCCTTGCACTCCTTGCCCTATATGCTTATAGACAATGAAGAAATTGAACTAATCTGTGCATCCCAGTGTCTTCAGACACTCTTCCACATTTGTCTGGCCAGCATTTCTGCAGTTAAGGTTCAAGAGGAAGGTTGGTATCATCTGCAAACTGCAATCACATCGGTTTATATTTCCAATAGAAATGGCAGCCTGAAACTTATTCTTCACTTCAAGTGGATTAGAGCTTCAGCTGATATTCGACTCTCTTATTTGTTTCTATAAATTTTTAGCAGCCTGAAATGGCATTAAACTCTGTGGAGAGTACAATATAATGCCACTAATCCTGTTGATCTTACAATGCTTTACAGAGGCGAGAAGAACCATAAATCCTTTTATGTGTAAATCAGGAGCGATGTTAGCCATTTCTCTGCAAGGACATATCTTATTACTAGAGCTGGCTGCAATAAATTAGAGCTCAAGTATTACATTTGAGATGCTCCCTTTTTCTTCTCCCTGATAGTCCACTGATTCTCACCCTCCTCTGATTGTCCCTTCTTCAAATAGTTGTATGCTTCCCTCTGTCTGCCTGCCTGTCTGTCTGTCTGTCTGTCTGTCTACCTAGCTATCAATTTGCTAAACCTCAGGCTTTGGCCATCCTGCCATTTTAGGACACATTCCTGCAGAGTATTGTGACAGATATTTTTAGGGAACAGAGTAAGACTTGAGTCTTGGTTTCTAAGAGCTTGTAGTCTACTAGAAGGAATAAATAAAATGAGCATATAACAGAAACTTAAGGCTGGATTTAGTAGACTATTGGTGAGGGTGGGGGCTTAGCGGTTGTGCTTGAATTCTGTGCTTGTCTCTCCCACTTTCCACCTTTACAATCCCAGGCAAGTCCCTTGACCTCTCTGAACCTGGGTTCTTCATTTGCAATACAAATTAACTACATAGGGTTTTGTGATGATTAAATGAAGCATAGCCTATTTAGCACAATGCTATTTATTGCCATAATTAGTACTATAATTTGTGCTCTATAAGATGTATAAGCAATGACCAAACTGATCCTTATAATCCTTATTAATGGTGGATTTGCTCCACTGCCAATAATAAAATACATCAGGTTTGGGTTTCTTTACATGTACATTAGGATAGGCTGCTTTCAGAAATAAAGCTAACCAAGAGCCCCTGAACACTCACCAGCATTATACATATGGTAAAGTCATTTATTTTACACAAGTTATATGGCCATGATTTTTTACTCTTAATTGCTGGCAAGCATTCTACTATTATTT
>NW_016108513.1:5814-14668 GCF_001604975.1 Cebus imitator
TTTAGTAGAGACGGGGTTTCACCGTGTTGACCAGGATGGTCTTGATCTCTTGACCTCGTGATCCACCCGCCTCGGCCTCCCACAGTGCTGGGATTACAGGCTTGAGCCACCGCGCCCGGCCATGGCCATGATTAAGAAGAGATAATACTCCTGAAACTGTCTTTGCCGTTGTAGAATATGTTGCAGTGAAACACTTGGCACTGTTTCAAATAATTACTATTCATGAATCCAAGTGTGTTGCCTTCCCAGAGCTGGAATTTATCCAGATTGAAGATAGTCATGGTCACTGCCCTGCATATGTCATCATGTTTGCTGTATGTGGTACCATATGCCCCAAGCCCACTGTCTTCAGCTGTTTGCAGATTTGGCCACTATCTGTGCTTAATGTCTTCCCATTTTCTATTACACAGGGTGATACCCACCACTTCCCTCTCTTGCTACCCCTTCTCATTCCATTACAGACACCCATGACTTATTTGAGTTATGCAGGAAAAAGGGAATCATAGTCGCTAGAATCTAGGGTACCAAAAGAGCCAACCTGCTTCAGGACTTTGGCAATCTAGAGTTCCCTGTGGAACAGGAGAGCAATGGATAAGTGAAAGAGGCATATAATCAAAACATTAAAGTGTCTTGTAGCCCAAGTTCTGATTTATTTGTCATGCTGGATGAATCACTGAGACTTCTGAGGCCTGAATCCACCCATTTGTGTAGTAGATGTACTGCACTGTAAGGTTATTTCATTCACCCGCTCACTGATTAAACATTTATAAAGAGCCTACTCTGTATAATGCATTGTGTAGAATATGAGACACAGTTACACACACACACCACACACATCATTGCTCAGAATGTGATGAGAGCCACAATAAGAGTAAAAAAAATGTGAGGGGCTGCAGTCTTTCTTCTGTGTTTCTTTAAGCTACTTCTTAATTCTAGCCATTAGGGCCCAATTTGTGATTTGTCTTTTCAAGTTCATTCACATCTCATGGATCATCAATACATTTCTGGGACTCTGTTGTCTCCTCTGGAAAATAAGGAAATAAATCAAATAGCTATTTTAAAGGATTTTTTTTTCAAGAGGGCAGATGGAGAAAGGTGAGGAAGATTAAAGGAGAAAATCCATAGGGATGAATCGTTCCGTGGTCACATATCTATTATCCTATTTGTCTCCTAAACTCATTGTGAGTTGGGCAATGAAGATATTCTTGTTCTTTTTTGATCTAGAAGAAAATTAAGACTCGTAGAGGCTGAATCATGTTCTGAAGGATACATCAAAGGCAGGATGCTCAGTACAGAACTATCAGTGTGATGCACAAAGGAATCTATGTTAATTCCTTAAACTCAAAACTCACCTTTGCCATGATTTCAACTTTCTTCACCAAATGAGCTTTGTCAGAATTAACTGGTCATCAGCATTTTCTCCTCCTAAATTATAATGCATGTGCTATCAGTTTTTTGGTGAAAATTTTTTTATCTGAGTTGAGGCTGGAGTGTTTAGAATGAGCTCACACAGAGGATGTTTCTCCTGCCAATAGGTGGCAGAGTGGGTAAGCTTGTCTGAGAATGAAAATGAAATCTGAAAGGAGGGAGCTTGGATTCGGATCTCCTGCTGAATCAACCTGTAATGATGATGTGCCTACATTGCAAAGCCCACCACAAAGCATGGAAGACTTGAAAAAGACACCATCTCTTTATCTTTTGCAGTTCACATTTAGCAGATCCATAAAAAGACTTTTCCTTTTTATAACAAGAAACGTTATGCAAATGGTTAGTAAAGAAGCATAAAGAGCAAAATACAACTTTGTTAGGGAAACTCTACATTTCTTTCTTTTTTTTTTTTTTAAATTGGAGAAAATACTTTTATTTTATTTCTACTCTCCTTAATTCAGTACCTCTAATTCAGCTCCCAACTCAAATTTAACAAACACCATTTTAGAGAATACATCAGAAAAACGAAAAGAAAAAGTCCTGACAAACACTGGCATACTTCCTAAGAGACAAAAGCATGAAGAAGAGACTAATTATTATGTAAATGCCTTTATTTGAACTACTACATTGCTATCAGATTACATCACTTTTCAGAGTTAGAGTAACATAATACCTTGGAAACTATAGCAAACAGCTTGACAAAGCAAGAGTACATTAAGTCCTACATATATACTTTTATTTTTAGTGACCACATTTCTCTGTTTTAGGTGTAAAATTTAAAAATATATTGTACACTTAGCATACTTGGCCTACCAAATCCTAAATTCTGAGCATACTCTCTCCTCAAAAGTATCATATTCAACAGCATTTTTAATTTAAAGGGAGAGTTTGATGCTACAGGTTTTAAAACAAATAAGCATGTATTGAACCAAGTGACAAAATATTTCAATTGTTTACAGCTTAGGTATGGGAGGGAAAGATGCAAATTGAAGGTACATTTTTCTTCTAGCTATAATGTATGTTTTACTTACTTGGAGACCCCTTAAAAAAAGTAACAAAATCAGCAGTCTTGTTTAAACTACTCTACATTTCTTATCTCTTCTTGATATCATACATTGACAGTCTTAACTCTTTAGATGACTCTAATAATGAGAAAACTAAACTCTGCTTATAAGAAGCCACAAACAAATTAAAAACAAAAACACTCCCAAACTCTGACTCACTCAGGGACCCCAGCCTTCTCTAGAGGAAGAAAGTGCCCTCTTCTTTTCCTGACTATCCACTGATACTGACAAATGCTAAAGGGTTTTCTCTGGAACAAGTTATCTTTATTTCATTCCTTTGAATAGCCAAAGGAAACTCATTAAAACTATTTATAATTTTATATAAAGAAGAAATAACTTGTGAAAGATATTTTTTACCTGTCTGTCTACTGAATTATTAAAAGGCAAGAAATGGAAGATGAAAATACTGGTGAATTCTTATTCAAGCTCCAAAACCCAGTAAAACTGGGGTCTCCCTGGTGAAGATTTTTCTGTCTTTTAAATTTGTTTATCCTTTCTTCTGGGCTTCTAAAGCACAGTGTACCTTTTGACATCACATACATTTATCAGGCTCTTTTAATAACTTTTAAAAAATCTTTATATTTTTCTCACTTAACTGAGATCTTGTATGTCATGAAGAAATAATTAGTCATCTTGATTCTACAGTGCCAAATGCAGGAATCATATATTAAGTAGCTATTGAATAAATGACATACAGATAGACAAATGGTTAAAAAGGAAGGATTGGGTAACTTCTAAACTGCCTCTTCATTTTTGGATGATATGAAAGCAACCATGCAGAAATTATGAAATGACAGACAGCTTGGTGGCATCATTTTTGTGACACATCAGCTATAACACATTTTAGAGCCATATCTAAGTTCATATCTGACCCTGCCACGTTCTAGAAAATAATTGAACATCTTTGAACTTGTTTACTCATAAAATGGGAAAAAATAGTGCTTTATATAACTGTTACTAGTTTAAATTGCTAATAGAGAGTGTTCTACAATGTGAATATACTTAATGTATGATGACTATTGCTGTTATCTCTGAGACAAACCACTTTCTAAGTGGTATTGAATATCTTTACAGTCAGTCAAATTGGCAAACAAATCAAAAGTATTGTTTTCTTTAATAGTTTTGAGAAACAAAACAAGAAGTTTTTTGTTTTCTCTTCTGTTTTTCTTCTTCTTCTTTTTTTTTTTTTTTTTTTTTTTTTTTTTTTTTTTTATATCACCTTGATTTTGCTACCAAAGAAGTAAAGGCAACTTTGCAGATGATAAATGGCTGATTCATTGAAGGAAAAAAAATGGTTTGCATTTGTTATCTATTTTTACGATTTACTTTAACGGACAAATTGGAATTAAAAAGGGCTTATTTATTCTTATACTAAATTGTAAAAGATCTTTTTATAAAAATCCTGATTGTGTTATTTCTCTGATAGGTCTTAGATACATTTTTTTTCTAGAAGATTTATAAATTAAAGTTTAATTTGATAAGTTATAATTTGAAGAATGACTTTAAGAATAACGTGAAGAATGAAATGGGGACTTGTGAAATTTTGAGAGTGGAGAACCCCTTTGGATAAAGAGAAAACACTCAAAATACATTTGTGATTTGTAAAGTTGTTTAAAGAACGATTCGAAAGCTGTGTCTGGGAACTCAGAGACCAAGTCTAAGTTAAATTGGCTGTATTACCCAGGGTTGTGCAGTCTCCTTCATTCAGCTCAGTCTGGGGTCAGGTTATCTGCATCTTTAGCTTTTGGCATGGAATGTGCTTTACTGAACAAATGTCTCATCAAATAGCCAAAATGGTAGAACTTGTGTACTTTCAGGACAGACACAAGGTCTTACCAGAATTAAAAGATCATGAAACAATAAAAAGTAGGTGACCAGATCTCCACCTGCTGAATTCACGTAAATTCTTTAAAGTTACTTCTTTGAGGGCATGCAGCTTGCAAAACCCATGCTTTAAAAATGTACTGTGATTTTCTCACCCCCACTCCGTCTTGGCTGTATCCAAAGAAAATTTATCCGTATTTTTGTCTGTGGAGTGAGATTTTCTTTTCAAGTGCCTGGGAGCTTTCCATGGTGTCCTGTGAATGCTTCAAAATGAAGCCCTCTCTTTTTTAATCCTTTTGTTTTCTTAGACAGAATTGCCTCTTATAAATTCTTCTTTTTTACTCTCAAAACATATCAAAAGAAAGGAAGAAAAAGAAGCAAAAAGAATCCAGCTGGAGATTGCAGCCTAGGTATTACAGAGGACAACTGCTGTAATTGGTTGTTAAAAATGGCACTGCAGTCATTTTCTCCACTGATGGAAAATCGACTTTTCCTCTTAACATTTTCTTCTGTGGCTAGGGAAATTAACAATTTAATTGATTTTAATGAAATGACCGTTTAAACATGCTCAAGTACTAGCTTTAAAGAGAAACAAAAGTGTTTTGAAGCATCTCTTTCCTAAACCAAATTCTTATGTAATTTGAATGATGCAGTGTGTGAATGTTGATATTTAAGTGCTAAATCATTCAGAATTGGTTCTCAGTAAAAATTTTTCTGATCAAGAAATATTCTGATGATTTAGCATAAATTGTAGCCTATTGAGAGGACAATCCATAAGTGATATTTTTTTGTTTGTTTGTCTTGCTCTGTCACCCAGGTTGGAGTGCCATGGCACAATCTCTGCTCACTGAAACCTGCCCTTCCTGGGTTCAAGCTATTCTCTTACCTCAGCCTCCTGGGTAGTTGGAATTACAGGTGCGCACCACCACACCCGTCTAATTTTTGTATTTCTGGTAGAGGTGGAATTTCACCATATTGGCCAGACTAGGTTTCAAACTTCTGGCCTCAAGTGATTCACCTGCCTTGGCCTCCAAAGTGCTGGGATTACAGGCGTGAGCCACGGCACCCAGCCCATAAGTGAAATATTCTAAATTGTGTTAAACCATTGAAAACTGATTGGGGCAAATCTGAAAATGATTGCGTGATATTCATATGTAACTAGTCAGGGAAAAGAAAGGTTTCTAGGGAATGAACCTTGTTCTCAACCATTCTGGTGAACTTTGGACCATCCAAGAATCCTTCAGTGGTTATTGGAATGTGTAGCAATATAAGTGACATAAGAGAAAAATGTTTCCATCAGTACAAATAACCACACTATGGATACAAGCAGTCTCACACTTTGTAGATACCAAATTTCTGTAGGGAAATTTGGAACTATTTTGACAAATTTCAAAAATGTTCCTATTCCTTGGCTCCTCAATTTCATTCTAAAAATCTATCATAATAAAATTTAGGATGTGTACAAAGATTAACCTACAAGCATGTTCATTGTGGAAGTGTTTATTATTGAGAGGAAATGGGAAGAAATCCAGAAATCCAACAATAGCGTTAACTGCATTATAAATAAATGTCTACAATGCTATGTCATTTGGCTTAAAATTGCTGTCAAGTTAATGAAAATAGTTTATAAAATTATATAGAGTATAATTCCTTCTCCCTTATTTTTACAATTAAAACATATGAAAACATCTAGACAGTACACTTTAAAATTACTAATGGTTATCTAATTGGTTTTGGGATTATAGGTACTCCCTTTTTATTGTTTTCTTCCTGATATTCTCTACATTTTCAACAATGGACATGGGGTGTTTATATAATAAAATTGTCCATTTGTTCACATATCACCACATTGGGATGGTTCAGAGCCTCCCAGCCTTCCTGGGCATAATCAGAATCTTTGTTCTAGTAGAAATTGGATCTCTTTAGAATATAAAGATTTTGTAGTTTTCAACATCTTAACACTTTCTGATTTTATAACATCTTATGTATTTAAAATATATATTTCCTCAAAGTGCTATATGGTATGTGTTAATTTTTTTAATTAAATCTTTTAAAATTAAAAATGTGTTTGAGTATCTCTTGTGATAGCTGCTTAGCTAATAGGGAAAATCCAGGACTTGGAATTACTTCTTCTGAAAGGTTGTTTTATAATCTACTTCATAGATATGAATTACTTTGGTAGGGATCATAATGATCTGGATCAAAGACCAAACAGCTCTATACTTCAGGCTATAATGGAAAACAAGCCATGTCATCCAACCTTCAGGTGTATCAATTTTGCAATTTTCAAAAGAATATTATTATCACCCATTTGTATGCCTAATGCTCTGATTTGTGTGTCCAAGTTTCCTACTGTCATTGAGTCTTAATGCTCACAAACTTAACTGTATCAGGGCTTACACCCTTGTTACTAAACCTTCTTTGATGTTTTGACTAGATCCTCAGAGGGTAGCAAACCTGGAATTAAGGTGATTAAGGTCTGCAGAAACAATTTCTATAGAGATTTGGTTAAGGTACCTTGCTTTTGTGTGAATTAAGTTAGTAATTTATTAGTTGGGCCTAGTTTGTCCAGACTGTTGGTATAGCTCATGCTAAATGTGTAAATTCAAGATCTTCATTTCACCAGAATCACGTATAGTTTGTATTCCACAACCAACTATTCTATTAATTTGCTATTTGAATAGAAACATACTGACCTTAGAAGGCGAGTGAGTGAGTGAGTGAGTGTGAGAGAGAGAGAGAGAGAGAGAGAGCATCCAAAATTCCCAGAAAGAGAGAGAGAGAGAGAGAGCATCCAAAATTCCCAGTGCACTGCAGGTGAATTTCCTATTATATTTTTCTCAACAAGACCTGCCCTCCCAAATCCCATCTCCCCACCCAGGCAATGGTAGAGATTTCTTGTTCTGTGATACCACATTACCAGTACATTGTAAAATCTTTGCCGTACCACTCATGATATTATATGCTGGCTATTTATTTTGTCTATTTTCTCTTGGTAGACTTTGAGCTTCCTGAAGTTCAGGACTGTGACTTAATCGTCTTTCTGTATCTGATATCTGCCATAAAATAGCAATCAATGAATTAAACATGTGGAATGAATGAGAAGATAACCAAGAATTTGAAATTCTCCTTGTGAAGAAATGCTATAGGATGGGATGTTCATTTACTGTCAAGAATAACCTTATGTCTTGACTGGTAGCAATAAAAAGCAAGAAAAGAAAGTAATGATATTTTATAGTGCCCACTTAATGATATTTAAGGTTGGGAGAAAAGAAGGAATTTTCATTATCTATTGTGTACGTTAATTTGATAAAGTGGGTACTTTCCGGTTCTTTGACTGCTAGGGCATTTCATGCATATGCAGTCACTGCTCAATCTCACCAGACAGCTTTTTTTTTTTTTTTTTTTCCCAATAAAAGTGCAGCTAACTTCTGCAAAACGCTGATATCATTCTGCCACTTAGAAATCTTGCACCATATCAGTGTTGCTGTAGCAAACACCAGCCAGCACATTGAAGCTTGTCTGGAGAAATGAGCGGTCTGCACAGCAGCAGATTTCCTTTCAAACTTGTAGTGTAATTGAATAAGCTTTTATTTTCTCAGACACTAGATAAAGTATTGCTTGAATATATCATCACTCAGAAAAAAGTAGTCTTTCAGTGTTTTTTCCTCTATTTTCTCCATATCTGTTCATTTCTACAATCTATAGCATTCTAGTCAGCACACAGATTTAGGAGAAAAATGTCTTAAAATATCAGAATCAAGGAGCTTTTAGAAATAACCTGAAGTTGGTAAAACACATTGGGTTAAAATCTAGTCTTAAGCTCTAGGACTTAGAGGATATAAGCTAGATGCTTCCCCATTCTTAGAGGTCAGTGTGACAGCAGGAATAAGATTATTACAAATTAAATGTCGAACAGTGTGCTGGGTTCCTTATGCACCCATTCTCTATCTTGGAGACGGAATGAGGAATTAGTTGAAGTGGGTTTTTTGAAGGACTCACAGTCTAGTGAGGAAAAGAGACAGTATGGTAAATTATAAAGACACTCAACAGGGACTTCGGGTTCCTAAAGAAAAAACATGTACTCCTCCCCATCTTCTTTTGTAATTACATTTGTTTT
This sequence comes from Cebus imitator, assembly GCF_001604975.1. Lineage (NCBI taxonomy): Eukaryota > Metazoa > Chordata > Mammalia > Primates > Cebidae > Cebus > Cebus imitator. The sequence continues at coordinate 14,251 of NW_016108513.1, forward strand.
GGGATTTTAGCGCTTCTAACAAAAGAGTCTTGGCTATTGCAGTCTCTTGGTCCTAGGAATACTAGACTATTCTTTCCAATTTTCAGTGCCCTGTATAGTTTCTCTCCTGGGATCTAGGGCTATGTCCCTGACCTTTGACCCCAGCCTTTCTCTTGATCTTGAGGCAGGACCAATGTCTACTCTCAGACTACAGCTGACAGGCTTGGATTTTGAAACTTGTCATTTGGCTCACCGGGTAACTGAAAAACACTCATGGGTTTTTCATTACAGGCTTCCTCTCTGTCTCTTCTTGGATCCAAACCACAGCAACTCAGTCACAAAATTCTGTCAGCAAGTTGCTGAATGCAGATGCCAGACAGGGACTTGGTCTCTTGTTTCTTTTTTTCTTTCTTTTCTCTTTTTTTTTTTTTTTTTTTGA
>NW_016108513.1:14678-28692 GCF_001604975.1 Cebus imitator
GCTCACTGCAACCTCCGCCTCCTGGGTTCAAGTGATTCTCCTGTCTCAGCCTCCCAAGTAGGTGGGAGTACAGGTGCGTGCCACCATACCCAGCTATTTTTTTGTATTTTTAGTAGAGATGGGGTTTCACCATGTCGGCCAAGATGGTCTTGATCTCCTAACCTCGTGATCTGCTCACCTCAGCCTCACAAAGTGCTGGGATTATAGGCGCTGAGCCACCATGCCTGGCGAGGTCTTTCGTTTCAAAAGGTCAGCAGATTTATTGTGTTGTCATGGATCCCAAGGGGACACCTAGCTCTCCCTCTCTGGTAGCCACTTTTCAAGGCAATTAGAACAAATTAGGCCTAGTGAAATGGAAATTTAACTTAGGAAACAATTTATTATTTATTAAATGAGTAATTTATTCAGCATCTTCTGGGTGCCAGGCACTGTGCTAGGAATTAGAAAAACAGAACTATTCTCATGTAAATGATAGTTAATGGGAAGTCTGAGATGGAACCAAATAGTTACACTGCAATGTTTTATGAGCTCAGTAGACACTTTGAAGGGAAAAGAGAAAAGACCAGGAGAACAGAATAAACCACCACAGAAGACAAAACATTCTACCTGTGGCTTAAAAGTCAAGGAATAGGGAAACAATCTGTTCAAAGGCATTGAGTGGGAAAGAATGGAGTGCCTGGGCAATGGTTTTAGTGTGGGAAGAAGGAAACGAAGGGTCAGGAAATTGACAGGTTCGGTCTGAGATGTACGTGAATTGTTCTCCTCCTGCCTGTGCATTTCTGGTTATGTTTCTCTTCTCCTTTGTGGAGAAGAATCTCCACTTTCTTTCTCCCTACCAAGGGCTGAGTTTTAATAACTCATTACTCTCCAAAAGTTAAATTCAATATGTCCTTGGGGAAAAAAGTTACATTTTTGACTCTCATCATAGATGCTAAATTTTATTAGATGGTACCCAACTCATCTGAAAAAATTAATGCCATTCTTAAAAAGTGAAATTTACCCAGTATTTTACATTTAAAGAGTAGTTGAAACGTTTGGTGCTTCTGAGTCATAGCTTTACTATCATACAAAATAGAGCCCCACAACCTACATATAACTGCTCTAGTAATGGACTTCATTCCCATAAAATGGTGTCAGCAGCTTATAACCATAGAGGAGAGCCTCTGTGTTCTTAAAATGAAATGCTTAAATGATAAGTAAGAAGACGACTCTTACTGTTAGCATCTGCACTTCTGGAGTTTCAATTTCTCGAGATCGAAGATTAACAATTTGGTAAGAAATCGACTGCACCAGTAAATACTCATGCCTGGATGTACATCCTAATTATATATGGAATATGTTAAAAAATAAAGGGTAGATGGAGGTGGAAATTGAAGTTTTAAAAAAAAGTCCACAGATGACTTTGGTACACAGTCAGGCTTGCAAATTTCAGAATTCAGTGACTTATTTGGATACATCAAGTCATGAGAGTCTTAGGCAATTTTGTGAGTGAATAGTTAGATAATTCTACTTAGTCAAGATTGTCAATTATATGTATATAAAAATAATTTGTTGGCAAAGGATTCCTAAGTGTTTTTCTGAATTGTGAAGGATTGTTTCAAAAACCATACGTTGAGCTGCTCATTTAAACTGTAACCATTCTTCTAATCTGCTATAGCAGAGGATACAAGATTTCCCATTATTTCTGGGTTTTTTTCCCCTTAATTGATAAATATAGGGGGAAAATTATATATACTTATGGTGTGCTAAGTACTATTCACATATATGTGCACATTATTAAATGATTGACTCAAGCTAGTTAACTATTTTTTTCTCATTCTTATTTATAATACCTCTGTTGCTTTTGGCCATTAATTCATAAATGTCTTTTACTCCAGGCAAACCCAGGCAGGACTGTGCTGTTACTAGTGCAGAATTGTCTTCTCTTGGTGGAAGCAGGTATCTTCAAGCTGTACAGCATGTGTAAGAATAGAAAACTGTAGATTAATGTTCTGTTGTGACTTTTCACATGGTTGTTTAAAAAGTGTGAGGGCTGGCTGGGTACAGTGGCTCACACCTGTAATCCCAGCACTTTGGGAGGCTGGGGTGGGTGGATCACCTGAGATTAGGAGTTTGAGACCAGCCTGGCCAACATGGCAAAACCTCATCTCTGCTAAAAATACAAAAATTAGCCAGGTGTGGTGGTGCATGCCTGTAATCCCAGCTACTCAGGAGGCTGAGGCAGGAGAATCACTTGAAGCCAGAAGGCGGAGTGTGCAGTGAGCTGAGATTATATCACTGCACTTCAGCCTCAGCGACAGAGTGAGACTCTGTCTCAAAAAAAGAAAAAGAAAAATGTGTGAGGCCTAAGTGTTGTCGAATAGTTTAATTTTTAGAAAAAGATGAGGTTGATGGTAGAGAATCAAGTTAAACATGGATTTTTGAGAGCTTGTTTGGAGGTTCTAGCAGTGTAGTGCAGCTACTCATATACCCTTGAACGAAAACCGGTCCTCCTCTCTGGGGGATGGCTGTTTTCTTCCATCAAGGCCACAGCTTTGGGAGGGATGCACATGGCGTGGTGAGGGAGGAAGGGATCACCCGCCTCGCCAGCCAGATCAGCCAAATCAACCCTGGTGATCAATGGGGTGACAGAAGTCGCAGTCAGATTGCCCTCACATCCTAAATATAGAATTTGAATCACACAAAATGACATCGGTCCTTTCCCTTGTTATACTTCAAGTGTGCATCTGATGAAGAGTGAATCAAATTGGTCATGCTTGTGTCACAGGTTCACCTTCACAGAGAATGTGGTTAGAGGAAGGGGATAAGTGTTCTGGTGCCCTGCCACAACCAGCTAGGGATTCACCAGAACGAGTGAGCCAATTCTTCCAAGGCAGAGAGGAATGCTGTTACCAAAAAACAGAAGGAAGGGTAAAAAACATGTAACAAGGTAGGTCCACTGCAATTGTAAATCAGAGTGTATTGTTATTTGTTTTCTCTGAAACTAAAATTGAAGGAGGAGTACAAGAAATAAGGCTGTTTATCTTAAAGCCATGTTTAGAATGTAGTATAAAGGAATGCACATATTAACCACTTAATACACACCACAAAGGGAAGAAGAATAGGAGTAGGCAGGCATTTTCCTGCATGAAACAATTGTGTTAAAATGATTCAAGGAGGGATTTTATTCCAAATGTATGTTACCTTAGATAAAAGAAGTAATTACAGAACAGTATGGTTTTGTAAGTTAAGTCACAAAGTTTTCACATGAGAAGAAACTCAGTCATTGTTCTGGTTGTTGTCCCTATCAATTGCACTGCTCACTTGTATCAAAGCTATTCTTATTAAGTAAGTAGAATGAGAGATTTCATTTTCACTAACAAGTTGCAACTTGTGTGTCATAAGGATAAGCATTTTATTTTTAAGTTTTAAAAAAAAGTTTAAGTTTTTTAAAAAATTTTAATTTTGGGGGTACATATTAGGTGTATATATGTATATATGTATTACACACACACACACACACACACACACACATATGGTGATGTTTTAACACAGATGAGATGTTCTAACACAGACTAACACAGATATGCAATGTGAAATAAGCATATCAGGGAGAATGAGGTATCCATCCCTTCAAGCATTTATCCTTTGAGTTACAAACCAGTTACACTCTTAAAGTTATTTTAAAATGTATGACTAAGTTATTATTGCCTATAGTCACCTTGTTGTGCTAGTAAATACTAGATATACTAGATCTTATTCATTCTTTCTAAGTACATTTTGTATCCATTAACCATTCCTATCTTTTCCCCGCCTGGCCCCCTACTACCTTTCTCAGGCTCTGGTAAACATCCTTCTACCCTCTGTGTTCATAAGTTTAATCATTTTGATTTTTAGATACCACGAATAAGTGAGAATATGCAATGTCTGTCTTTCTGTGCTTGGCTTATTTCATTTAACATAATGATCTCCAGTTCCATCCATGTTGTTACAAATGACTGGATTTCATTCTTTTTATGGCTGAATAGTAATCCATTGTGTATATGTGCCATTTTTGTTGTGCCATTCATCTGTTGATGGACACTTAGGTTGCTTATAAATATCAACTATTATGAACAGAACTGCAACAAACACAGAACTGCAGATATTGCTTCAATGTATGAATTTCCTTTCTTTTGAGCATATACCCAGCAGTAAGTTCGATGGATAATATGCTAGCTCACTTTTTAGTTTTTTGAGGAACCTCAAACTGTTCTCCACAGTGGTTGTACTAATTTACATTCCCAGCAGCAGTTTACGAGGGCTCCCTTTTCTCTACATCTTCACCAGCATTTGTTATTGCTGGCCTTTTGGATATAAGCCATTTTAACTGGGATAAGATAGTATCTCATTGTAGTTTTGATTCACATTTCTCTGGTGATCAATGACATTGAGCCCGTTTTCATATACCTGTTTGCCATTTTGATGTCTTCTTTTGAGAAATGTCTATACAAATCTTCAGCCCATTTTGGATCAGATTATTAGATTTTTTCCTATAGATTTGTTTGAGCTCCTTATATATTCTGGGTATTAATCCCTTGTCAGATGGATAGTTTTCAGATCTTTTCTCCCATTCTGTAAGTTGTCCCTTCACTTTGTTGATTGTTTCCTTTGCTGTGCAGAAGCTTTTTAACTTGATGTGATCCTATCTGCCATTTTTGCTTTGGTTGCCTGTGTTTGTGGGGTATTATATTACTCAAGAAATTTTGCCCAGAGCAATGTCCTGGAGATTTTCCCCAATGTTTTCTCATAGTAGTTTCATAGTTTGAGGTCTTACATTTAAGTCTTTAATCAGTTTTTATTTGATTTTTGAAAATGCAAGAGATAGGGGTCTAGTTGTATTCTTCTGCATATGGATATCTAGTTTTCTCAGCACCAGTTATGGATAAGACTGTCTTTTCCCCAGTGTATGTTCTCGGCACCTTTCTCACAAACGAGTTCACTGTAGGTGTGTGAATTCATTTCTGGGTTCTCTGTTCTGTTCCATTGGTCCATGTGTCTGTTTTTATGCTAGTACCATGTTGTTTTGGTTACTATAGCTCTGTAGTATAATTTGAAGTCAGGAATTGTGATTCCTCCAGTTTTGTTCTTTTTCTTTAGGATACCTTTGGCTATTCTGGGCCTTTTGTGTTTCCACATAACTTTTAGGATGATTTATTTTAGTAAGATAGGAAGACAAGACTGTGGCTCCTATCTAATGCAGCAGTAAACCAAGTTTTGTTCTTGCCTTTAGTCTATGACAGGGGTTTCATTGTATGTACCCTTCAGCCTATTCCAGGGTCCTCATTCTAGTTGTTTTGTTTTGGGGATAATGCAGAATTGGACTTGGGTAGGATAAAACATGAGCAACACATGTTCAAGGTGTCATCTACTCAAAATACCCACTCACAATAACCTTTGCTGTCCTCATCTGAAGGTTAAAGCATGGGGTTTCTTTTGATAGAAAAACACATTTTTTTTGCATATTCCTTGGCTTCATTTTAGCTTATATATTATGTTTTACTTGTGGCTATGTCACATCTTTCTGCCAAATTCTTTCCCTTTGAGGATAATACAAAAGTCATTATTATAAGTGAGGTTTTCTTAGTGCTTACTGCTTGCTAGATTCTGCATTAAGTACTTTCTGCATATTTTTTCATTCACTTCTCTTTACAGCTCTGTGATTATTGTTTCAGTTTTACAGATTCCAATTCCAAGATTACCAATGAAAGAGAGGAGTCCGGTTTTGAATCTAGGTATTTCTGGCTCAGTTCATTTTCTTCCTGTATTCAACCGTGACTCTTAACTTGCTATCATTTTTACTTAACAATAGTATTGAATCATGCTCATAGGGATCGTAAAGTGATGCCTATGAGCTCAGCCCTTCTCCTACCCAGGAAAATAAAAGAGAAAAAAGAAAACATCTATACCTCCCTGTAGGAGGAGCCAGAAACTTGCTTTCCAAGTTTACATTTCAGCAAAGGCAGCCCTGTGACCTTAGGCTTTGCCAGTCAAATGCATCCACACCAGACTGAAGAAGTGGCGGGGATGCAAATTAAAATAGCAAGTTACTTTCTTACTCCCATCAGAAAGGCAAAAAGTATTAATTTTAACTATCCCATGTGTTATTGAAGGTATGAGAAAATGGGGACATGCTGGTGGAAATATAAATTAGTACAACTACTTTGGAGAGCAATTTACAATACCTAATAAAGTTTAAAGTGTGTGTATCATACAACCTTGGGATTCAATTTTTAAACGCCTGCCTTAGAGAGACTTTCTCATAGTATATAAAAGGAGATATGTGTAGGGGTCTTCAGTGCAACTTACTGATAACAGCAGAAGAATATCAGTTAACAACCTTAGTGTCTATCAGGAGAGAAGTAGAGTCCGGGCACGTTGGCTCACGCCTATAATCCCAGCACTTTGGGAGGATGAAGTGGGCAGAACACAAAGCCAAGAGATTGAGACCATCCTGGCCAATGTGGTGAAACCCCGTCTCTACTAAAAATACAAAAATTAGCTGGGTGTAGTGGTGCACACCTGTAGTCCCAGCTACTTGGGAGGCAGGAGAATCACTTGAACACGGAAGGCTGAGGTTACAGTGAGCCGAGATGGCACCACTGCACTCCAGCCTAGTGACAGAGTGAGACTCAGTCTCAAAATAAATAAATAAAAAGGGAAGTAGATAAATACATTGTGATATATTTTTCAGTGGAATAGATGAATCAGCCAGATGCACATTTATTAATGTGACTAAATCTTGGAAGACAAAGTTGCAGAATATTATTATTTGTTAGAATACCATACCTTTTTAAAGCATATGAACATTGCTGTGTATAACACAGCACTTGGTATAACACAGACACACACACTTAAAGATGGACTGGAAGGAGACACTCCAGATACACGATAGTGATTTTCTTTGAGGAGAGGTGGATGAAAACAGGTACCTGGGAAACTTGAACTGTATCTATAATTTTTGAAAATATGTATGTAACATAGCAAGATGTGAACATTTATTAAATCTGACTGGTGGGCACTCAGCAGTCTGGGAGGCTGAGGCGTGAGGATCACTGGAGCCCAGGAGTTCAAGGCTGTAGTGAGCTATGATTATGCCAATGCAAGCCAGCCTAAGCAACAACAAGACCCAGTCTCTTAAAAAAAAAAAATCTCCATTTCACGTGGTTCGGGGTAACAAAAGAAAAAAATCTGAGTGATGGGAACATGAGTTTATGTTAACAGGAGGCAACCTTTGACAATGCTTCAGGGTGGAGCTTCATACACAACAGCCTGTGTTCATATACCAGCTCTGCCACTTCTTTTCTGGGTGACTTTGGCAAGTAACTTAACCTTTCTGTGGCTTAGTTTTCTCATCTGTAAGATAAAGATGATAATATAGCAATCCTATAGGGTTGATATATAGAATAAATTGATCTATACCAAGGCCTCTGGTTCATGGTAGACATACTCTAACTGGTATTATTCTGTATACTTTTCTGGATGTTTAAAAATGTGATTACTTTAAAAATATAGATCATGAAGCATAAATAAAATTGATTGTGGAATATTTACAAAGGCATTGTAACATTATTGCTATTACTGAATGTGAGTATTTTTGTTAGAAAGCAAACGTTACTACCACTGTCTTCTAGTGCATTTGTTTATGGACAAGGAATTTGAGAATTATCCTCACAATTTTTTTTTTTTTAATAGACAGGGTTTCACCATGTTGGTCAGGCTGGTCTTGAACTACCGGCCTCAGGTGATCCGCCCGCCTTGGCCTCCAAAGTGCTTGGATTACAGGCGTGAGCCACCACGCCTGGCCTATCCTCATAAATTTTAACACCATGGGTTTTCACCTTATGATTGTGATGTGATGCTGTCATGGGAAAGGTTTTTTAAAGCTCTTCTGTTGAAATAAATAAAACACACACACACATAGGACACACACACAAAAAAAACAAAGCCAAAACAACAAACCAACAAACATTCAATAACCCAATGTTAAATAGTAATTTATACTTTAGCTTTTATTTGTCAGCTATTCTATTGAGGTCATGACTGTTAGTTACATGGAAGAATCAATTGCCCTTTTGCTGGTCTCAGTTTTCAGGATTCAGGGAGATCCTTAACTAAAGTCATTGACATCATCTGAGACTTAACTAAAGGAACTTATCAACAGAGAAAAACAAAGAAGAAAAGTGTTCTTAAGAAGCTATGTGTGTTAGTTTCCACTATCATACCCTCCTTAGAGAATCTTAAGTGTAATTTTGATATTTTGCTGACATCAACGCTTCATCTTCATGCAAGCTATGACACTTTTACCATGACATATTGATACAGTTTGGCTGTGTTCCCATGCAAATCTCATCTTGAATTCCCACGTGTTGTGGGAGGGACCCAGGGGGAGGTAGTTGAATCATGGGGGCAGGTCTTTCCTGTGCTGTTCTTGTGATAGTGAATAAGTCTCATGAGATCTGATAATTATATAAGAGGGAGTTTCCCTGCACAAGCTTTCTTCTGTTGTCTACTGCCATGTGAGACATACTTTTCCCCCTCTGCCATGATTGTGAGGCTTCCCCAGCCACGTGGAACTGTAAGTTCAATAAACCTCTTTCTTTTGTAAATTGTCCAGTCTCAGATATGTCTTTATCAGCAGCTTGAAAACAGACTAATACACATATTATGTAACATCAGACAGAGAAAGGACCTTAAAAGTCATTTAAAACAACCGTCTCAGAGTATGTGGAAACTCAGGCATAAACAAGTCAAACAGCATATCCAACAAAAATAGATTGAGCTATTCCACCTCATCTGTGTGTGGTGACAGTGCTCAGGGCTTCGATTCAATGCCCAAGTTGAAGACCTGGTTCTATGGTTCCCATCTATGTGCCTATGGGAAAGAGATTTTCTCTCTTCCATTCACAGATATTGAATAAAATGCCCTCTCTTCCTTTTTTTTTTTTTCTGTCAAGATTAGGTAAAATAGCACATGTACACCTGATTTTTAAACCATATTATATCAATGCCAAAAACTATGATCATGTTACCTACACTAGGCTGCCTCTTTTTACCTTTGCCCTGCATTTTACATTTTCTTTGCCTCTAAATTCTTCATGGTCCTATCATCTGATGTCTCTCTATCTGGAATGAACCAATAGTTTTGCAGACCTTTTTCCATGCTTTACCACACTCGAGAAGTATAATAATAGTAAGTTCAGGGAGTCCAAAAAGGATTAGACCATGTAGTTAAAAGATACGTGAGCCTCTGTGGGAGAGGGAACTCTCAATTTTTATTCCTCACAGCATTCTTCTTCATCTGTCCAATAAACTAATAATTTTTATAACAGTGGAGTTTGGGCTTGCAATGAGGGTTCAGAAAAACAGGGTTACTCAGTTATTTGTGTGTATGTGAATGTATCCAGTGTCACATGTGGGAGTGATAATTGAGCATCTTCCAATTCAGAGGTTCCTTATGCCTTTAGGTATGTTGGTGGTGACACCTACACATAATGAGTAAGACTTGTAGTATCCCATACAGGTTGGAATTATAAACTTTTGACTCAGAACATCCTGGGGGGAGTGAAGGCTCTGAGAATTATCAGTTTTGTGACCATTGGCAAATTATTTAATCTCTTCCAGGCAAGGTTTTCTCATTTCGAAAATGGACATACTACTGTAACTAACTTTGTTAGGGTTGCTGTATTATAGACGCATGTACAGATATGCATGAGTGGTATTAAAATACATCTAAACATTCTCTAACACAGTTTCCTTGAATGCACGGAGTGGACATCCCTTCCCTTAAGACTTTGCCCCAACCTTGTGACTGCTTTGATGAACAGAATGTGTCAAAGTGATACTGCATGGCTTTTGAGTCTAGGATCTAAAAGCCCACCCAGCTTATGCCTGTTTCTCATGGGAAACACACTTTGAGAACCTTCAGCTGGCAAGCAGGGAAGATAGGTAACTCTAATTACCTTTTAGAGAGATGAGAGAGAGAGAGAGAGAGAGAGAGAGAGGTATCAGGTACCATATGAGTAAAGAAACCCTGATGAAGAGCCCAGCCGTAGCCATTGTCTGCCTGCAACTGTATGACAGATCTCAAGCATGAATTACCTAGCTGAGCCCAGTCAACCCTCAGAACCTTTAAAAATAATAATTAATAATAATAAGTTGTTATTGTGTTATGCTACCATTTTTGTTTAGGAGCACCAGACAATCAGAACAGAACTTAACACCTAAGGTATTAAGTATTTCATATATTTAACTCTTTTGTTTTTCACAACTCTATTAATTTTTCCATTGTACAATTTAGATAGTTAATGTACAGAGAAGTTAAATGTATCAGCCAGTCTTTTCTCCATACAACAAATAATTCCCAGATCTAGCAATGTAAAATAATAATTCTGCTAATCTGGGGCTGGTTTGGGTGATCTTGGTTGGTGCCACTTACATGTCTGTAATTAGCAATTGGTTAACTGGGGGCTGAAGAGTCTGAAATGGCCTCATTCACATTCCTGGTCATTGACTCGTCATTTGGGAAGGGATGACTGGGCCATGTGATCTTCCATTCCCTTGCAAACTAATCTGACTTTGTCCTCATGGTGGTGGCAGCATTCCAGGAGGACAAGTGAAGCATTTCAGGGCTCCTGAGGCCTAGACTTGGGAGTGGATCGTTGTTGGTTCTGCCATACTTTGCTCATCATCATAGCAGGTTGCAAAGGCAATCCAGATTCAAGGCATGAGGAAATAAAAATCTGTTTCTCGATAGCAAATTGTATTGCAAAAGGCAAGGTCATAATGAAGGAGATTCTTGGGACCATTTTGCAACAATAGGCCATGTTAGTTAACTTGCCCATTGTCACACAGCTTGCAGGCAGCAGAGCTAGGATGTGAACCGAGGCAGCAGGGCTCCAGAAGACATACTCTTAACTACCTCACTACATTGCCTCTGAGTACATGAGAGCTAGTGTTAGCTTTTGGTGAAATCCACCTCAAAAGACAGGCTGGTTTCTACATCAAATCAGGGACCCAAGGTTTTCATAATATGTCACAGCAGATAGCTTGCATCTTTGCTTAACCACTCACCAGATGTTGTTCTTGGGTAAATTATTCAAACTCTCTAAATCTAATTTTCCTCACATGAAAATGATAATTTTTTTAAGAATTATACTAGACAGTAAGGTACAGTCAGTTCTGCTATAACACATCATATACATTCCTAACAATCACCATACTATGCAAAATCACACAACAAACCACAAGGCTTATGAGAAAAGTGAGATTAGAGGCACAACACTAAAACATCAATGACACATGCAAAGAGATGATAGGACTTTAATGAAATAGTGGTGCTGTTTTATGTGTGTTAAATGGTTAAGAAATACATACGTAATATAATAAATATGGCACTTTACCTCAAAAAAGACCCAAAGTTTGCTTGTGTGACTGGGTGTCAATAGGGTTGTAGCTTGTGAGTTATTGTGGCATGGTAGATGGAGAGCTATCTGAAATTGGCTAAAAAGTTTTAACACTGGGTGTGGACAATGCAACTGATCACATATGTGGTGAACTGAGGCAGCTAGTAGGTGTTCACAGTGTGTTCCTGCATGTATTTTGTGTATTCCTAAGCAGTTTGCTTCATCTGAATGCCATTTTCTGTATTTGATTGGTGTTTCTGGAAGAAAAAAATTGTGCATAAGCAAACAAAATTCACATTATGTTCAAGTTGTTCCCTAATACATCATTTTGTTTGGAACAAGTTTGTGTTTTCAAAACAAGCATTATAACAAAATTGCCCATAGAATTGTTAGCATGCATCTAACTCTTATTTCCACTCAATAAATATTAACTCATTACTCTTAAAAATGAGGCTTCATTGACTGTAAAAGAAACACATATTCTATTCAATGGTATTAATGTAGGTAAAGAGAGAATGCATGGGTGTCTGGCAAGGAATCTGCAAGAAGTAAGGCCAGTGAGCAAGAATTGCCAATGTGTTTCCGACACTGGCCAGTGAATCCAAGTGTCCTGCTTTCTTGGCAAGTAATCTCAATTTGGAGATGGATGTGTCAGGCCTAATGACACTGGTTATTAAGGTCACCCAGCTTCCTCTTCCTACTTCCTGTGTGGGCTCACCCAGGAAACTCCTGATTATGATCTACCCTCTCATGCCATTGCAAGGCTGCTTTCTCCTGCTGACATAAACATTCTGGACCACTTGGCAATTACATTTCTTAGAGTAAATTGCAAAATTGGCACTCTTCTTTGTACATTGGTCTCTCATAAATTCCCAGGGATTAATCAACTACAAGCACACTGACACATTCCATTTTCTGGATCTGTAAAGCTGGGGAGCAGATGCTGGAATGCCGTGACCTGCAAAATGACTGTGCCCTGCCAGGCCTGCCAGCTGCCTCCCCAGATGACACATTTACCCACTCTTGAACTGCAAGTGCTGGCACATAACTGCCTTGGATCTGGACGCATGTAGGTGTGGGATATAAGATAGGCTTTTTCTAAGGTCCCTTCTCTTATGGAATTAAAATTAATTTCTTCCTTCACTAGTAATTTGTTTCAATAGCTAGGGTCTGAACTTAAAGCATAGCATCTCCACTTATAACAACTTAGATTTTGGGTAGCTGACTTGACTTTGAATGAATTTGCACCTGCAAATACTGATTTTTCTCTTTCTTTGGTAGGTAAATTACCTTAAAAGTAAAAGATTATGAAATTCAGGTGTCTACTCTATTCCCTATTCATCTCGAACCAAGCTTGAGCTAACAAAAGCACATATGATTAATGTTATCAAAGAAATAAATAAAATATAAATAGAATCTTTTCTTATTTTGCTTCATTGCAACAGTTTCAGACACCTAACTCCATGACTAGTTCTGATATGCACCACCTTTGAAGATGCTAGGCTTGCAGTCTTTTTTCTTACAAACTGAGTAAATTTGTACGTTTTACGTATGGATGAGTGTATAGTAGTATAAGTAAACTAGATATTTGCAAATGTTTGTTGTAGTCTGAAGGCAAAAATAATTATCCATTTGGGTGAGTTGGAACCATAACCATTACCTGAAATGTTCAAAACCTGTAAGGCTCAGTATTATCAATATCTGTCATCTCATAAGAATGCCTTAGTATTTAAGCTCATTTGATGATGGTTTGCATATTTCTAGAATGAAACACAATTTTTTATGATATAATGTGCTAAGAATATAATAATTGTATGATCTTTGGCCTCCAAGAGTATGAAGTCTGACTGAGGCAATATCCAAATCAATTAGTCAATCACTAATTCCTCTAACAAATTCATGTAGAGAAACTAGGGGCTAGGAATTGTTTTAGATGTTGTGAATGCAACCATAAACTTGAGAGAAAAGGTCTATGTTTTGGTGAAGCTTGCACTGGAATGTGGGAAGTAGTCAATGAGTAAGTACACAAATACACAAGATAATTTTAGATGGCCAAGAAAGCAATGAGGAAAATCAAGCAGGGTGAATTAATACAGAATGAGTAGGGAGAATGGTACTTCAGCTGGGATTATTAGGGATGGCTTCTTTGAGTAGATGACATCTGTGCTGAGATCTGAATATCAGCCCATGGCCAGCTGTAAGGATCTGAAAGATGTAGGCAAGGGCTTCATGACTGTGAAAAGTGACCAGGAGTGCTGGCTCACGCCTATAATTGCAGCACTTTGGGAGGCAGAGTGAGTGGGACTCAGTATCAAAAGAAAAAGAAAAAGAATAAAAGACCATGATGATTTGTTTATGCATCCCTGTCCAAATGTCAGGTTGAAATATAATCCCCGATGACGGAGGTGGGGCCTGGTGGGAGCTGATTGGATCATGGGAGCAGACTCAGGAATGGTTTAGTACCATCCCCTTGGTACTGTTCTCATGACAGTGGGTGAGTTCTCATGAGATCTGTTTATTATAGCTCAAAATCAGGCATAGACAATGCATACACAAATGAATGTGGCAGGGAGGTCAGAAGGTGGAAAGGT
>NW_016108514.1:0-7878 GCF_001604975.1 Cebus imitator
TCACCATGTTGACCAGGATGGTCTCGATCTCTTGACCTCGTGATCCACCCGCCTCGGCCTCCCAAAGTGCTGGGATTACAGGCTTGAGCCACCGCGCCCGGCTTGCCCAGCTAATTTTTAAAGTTTTTGTAGAGATGGGCTCTCGCTTCGTCGCCGAAGCTGGTCTGGAATTCCCGGGCTCAGGTGATCCACCCCAGCCTCCCAAAGTGCTGGGATTCCAGGCACCGGCCGTCTCTCCGTGCAGGGCCTTGTGTAGTCGAAATAGAAACACCAAACTCTTCAGGCGAATCACTGAAGGGTTTTTCAGGCCGGGCGCGGTGGCTCACGCCTATAATCCCAGCACTTTGGGAGGCCGAGGCGGGTGGATCGTTGGAGGTCAGGAGTTCAACACCAGCCTGACCAACAAAGTGAAACCCCGCCTCTAATAAAAATACAAAATCAGCCGGGCGTGGTGGTACACACACCCGTAATCCCAACTACTCAGGAGGCTGAGGCAGGAGAATCGCTTGAACCCAGGAGGGAGAGGTTGCAGTGAGCTGAGATGGCTCCACTGCACTCCAGCCTGGGTGACGGAGCAAGACTCTGTCTCACCAAAGAACACACAAAAAAGTTTTTGAAACAACTTGAAGCAAGTTATCCCATGTATAAAAAAGTATAGTTATTTACTCTATTTTTCTGTGCAATCACCCACATAGTTACACAGCTTAAGACCCCTTATGCTACACATTTTGTAGTGACTTTCCTTTTTTTTTTAATTTTTTTTAGCTTTTTTATAATTTCAACTTTTTATTTTGTTTTTGAGATAGAGTCTCGCTCTGTCGCCCAGGCTGGAATGCAGTGGCGTGATCTCGGCTCACAGCAACCTCCGCCTCCGAGTTCAAGAAATTCTCTGCTTCAGCCTCCCAAGTAGCTGGGATTACAGGCTCCTGCCACCACGCCCGGCTAATTTTTGTATTTTTATTAGAGACGGGGTTTCACCATCTTGGCCAGGCTGGTCTTGAACTCCTGACGTCGTGATCCACCCACCTCGGCCTCCCAAAGTGCTGGGATTACAGGCGTGAGCCACTGCGCCCAGATTTTCTTTTCTTTTTTTTTTTTCGTGACGAAGTCTCGCTCTTGTCCCCCAGGCTGGAGTGCAATGGCGCGATCTCAGCTCACCGAAACCTCTGCCTCCTGGGTTCAAGCGACTCTCCTGCCTCAGCCTCCCAAGGTAGCTGGGATTACAGGTGCCGGCCACCACGCCCAGCTAGTTTTTGTATTTTTATTTTTATTTATTTTTTATTTTTTATTTTATTTTTTTGAGACAGAGTTTCGCTCTTGTTACCCAGGCTGGAGTGCAATGGCGCGATCTCGGCTCACCGCAACCTCCGCCTCCTGGGTTCAGGCAATTCTCCTGCCTCAGCCTCCTGAGTAGCTGGGATTACAGGCACGCGCCACCATGCCCAGCTAATTTTTTGTAGTTTTAGTAGAGACGGGGTTTCACCATGTTGACCAGGATGGTCTCGATCTCTTGACCTCGTGATCCACCCGCCTCGGCCTCCCAAAGTGCTGGGATTACAGGCGTGAGCCACCGCGCCTGGCCAGTTTTTGTTTTTTTTTGATAGAGACAGGGTTTCACCGTGTTGGCCAGGCTGCTCTCGAACTCCTGACCTCATGATCCACCTGCCTCGGCCTCCCAAAGTGCTGGGATTACAGGTGTGAGCCACTGCGTCCAGCCTTGTTTTTTGTTTGTTTTGTTTTGGTTTTGGTTTTTTTGAGACAGTAGTTTTGCTCTTGTTGCCCAGGCTGGAGTGCAATCGTGCAATCTCCGCTCAGCTCACCGCAACGTCCGCCTCCCAGATTCAAGCGATTCTCCTGCCTCAGCCTCCCGAGTAGCTGGGACTCCAGGCATGCGCCACCGTGCCGGGCTAATTCTTTGTATTTTTAGTAGATAGAGACAGGGTTTCTCCATGTTGGTCAGGCTCGTCTCGAACGCCCGACCTCAGGTGATTTGCCTGCCTCGGCCTCCCAAAGTGCTGGGATTACAGACGTGAGCCACCTCACCCAGCCTGATGTACTTTTATTTATTTATTTATTTATTTATTTACTTGAGATGGAGTTTCCCTCTTGTTGCCCGAGCTGGAGTGCAACGGCGCGATCGCAGCTCACCGCAACCGCCGCATCCCGGGTTCAAGCAGTTCTCCTGCCTCAGCCTCCGGAGTAGCTGGGATTACAGGCGTGTGCCACCACACCCTGCTATTTTTTGTGTGTGTTTTCCGTAGAGATGGGGTTTCTCCATGTTGGTCAGGCTGGTCTCGAACTCCCGACCTCAGGTGATCCGCCTACCTTGGCCTTCCAAAGTGCTGGGATTACAGGCGTGAGCCACAGTGCCCAGCCTGGTGTACTTTTATTTAAACAACAACAAAAAAGTTTTTTTGAGCAGAGTTTCACTCTCGTTGCCCAGGCTGGATGGAGTGCAATGGCGCAATCTCGGCTCACTGCAATCTCTGCCTCCCGGGTTCAAGGGATTCTCCTGCCCCAGCCTCATGAGTAGCTGGGATTACAGGAGTGCGCCACTGCACCTGGCCCCCATTTGATGTACTTTTAAAGCATTATTATTCCTACTTTCCATTTACTATGAACACAGCCTTGAACATGCATCCATCTCTCTCTAGGATAATTACCTGTGAGTGGAATTGCTGGGTCCAGATATATGTACATACATTTTTCTCTTTTTTTGAGATAGGGTATCAGTCTGTGGCCCAGACTGGAGTGGAGTGGCTAGATCACCGCTCACCGCCGCCTCAACCTCCTGGGCTCAAGTGATCTTCCTACTTCAGCCTCCTGAGTAGCTGGGACCACAAGTGTGTGCCACCACCTCTGGCTTTTTTAGGAAGCTTCTTTTTGTAGAGACGAGGTCTCGCCGTGTTGCCCAGGCTGGTCTTGAACCGCTGGGCTCAAGCGATCCTCCCGCCTTGGCCTCTCAAAGTGCTTGGGATTACAGATGTGTGCCACTTTCTGTGGCCTGCATTTAAAATTGTAATAGACACTAGGGAATTGCCTCCCTAAAAAGACCCTACCTTTGATACTGTCCCTTCCCCACACTGTACCCTCGGTGTTTACCCACAGCCTCACCAGCACCGTTTGGGCTAACAACTTTTTAGGTGTCTGAAAATTGGCTGGGAGAACAGTAGCTTTTTGCTGTTTCCTTCTCCCGGTTTCCTAGTCTTGTTCCCCTCCCTCCCAAAGGCGCTGTGGTGCTCAGGACCTTCCACTTTTACAGATCCTGGTGAAATATGTGGTGTCATTTGGCATGTATTTTTGAGACGGAGTCTTGCTTCAAGCAATTCTCCCACCTCATCCTCCGGAGTAGCTGGGACTACAGGCACGTGCCACCACGCCCAGCTGATTTTTGTATTTTTAGTAGAGACGGGGTTTCACCATGTTGGCCAGGCTGCTCTTGAACTCCTCCTGACCTCAAGTGATCCGTCCGCCTCGGCCTCCCAAAGTGCTGGGATTACAGGCGTGAGCCACCACGCCCAGCCTGTTTGTATGTTCTGAGAAAGGCCCAGGCTGGAGTGTAAAGGGGCAGTGAGCTCACTGCAGCCTCAACCTCCCAAGCTGAACTGGCCCTCTTGCCTCAGCCTCCCAGGTTACTAGGACTACAGGTGGGTGCCCCCGCGCCCTGCTAATTTTTAAATTTTTTCTAGAGATGGGGTTTCACCATGTTCCCCAGGCTGGTCTCCAACTCCTGGGCTCCATCAATCCGCCCACCTCAGCCTCCCAAAGTGCTGGGATGGCAGGCGTGAGCCACCGTGCCCGGCTCCTTTCCCACGGTCAGTCTCCCCCATACCATTTGTCACACACAGCCTTTCCCCCATGATCGCACTGCTGTACTCCCGCTAAACGTGCAGGCATCTGTGGTCTCCTCCACACTGGTCCTTCCAGGGAACAATGCCGTGAGCCTCGCTTTGCATCTCGCCATACCTAGTGCACCTGCCAGCTCCCTTTGAGGGTCCTTGCAGACAGCCTCGCTCATTCTTGGGCATTTTCTTCTCCACGTGAAGTTTCCCATCATCTTCTCCAGGACCATTTCACACCCACATCCCTGGCTTCCTGGGACTCTGGTGGCGTGACGGGGCGAGCCCACTTCTCAGCATTGCTTCTTTCGAGAGGACCAAGGCCTTAGTCCAGGCGGCAGGAATGGACTTTGCCTTGCTGGCCTCAGCTCGGCTGGCAAGGGATACCTGCAGTCTGAGGCCTGGAGGTGGAGCGCTCCAGACACGGTCCTTTCCTTCTGGGAGTTTCTTTTTCGTGGGTGAGCCGTAAGCAAACAGCTCACCCCCCAGTTCTGAGGGCCTGGGTGGGACCATAGCCCCCGTCCAGGTAAGAGACCGTGGAGTCCGGCCAGGCACATTGGCTGTCGCCTGTAATCCCAGCACTTTGGGTTAGGGTTAGGGTTAGGGTTATGGCGGGAGGATCACTTGGCTCCAGCAGTTCAAGACCAGTCTGGACAACCTAACAAGGCCCCATCTCTACAAAAGAAAAAAAAAATTAGTCAGGCATGGTGGTGTGCGCCTGTAGTCCCAGCCCATTGGGAGGCTGAGGCAGGAGAATCCCTGGAGCCCAGGAGTTCCAGGCTGCGGTGAGTGTTGATCATGCCACTGCACTCTAGCCTGGGCAACGGAGCAAGACCCTGTCCCAATTAAAAAAAAAAAAAAAAAAAAAAGAGACAACGGAGTCCTAGATGGCGAGGGTAGCAGTCGAAAAACCCACTTCAATTTCTTTGTGCCAATGGTTCACGTATTGGAAGGATTCCAGTGGGAAGGTCAGGAGGGAGAGGAGCCAACAGGTGGAACGCTGCCAGTCCCCTGTCCTCACCGTGTAGGGCTGCAAGGTTCCTTGGGTGCCCCTCTGGGCTCCAGGGTCCCCACCCACCCGTGCAGGCTTGTGTGTGGATCTGCAAGAGGCACTCTGCCCTCTGGGCAGGTATGCGGCTGGAGGCGAGGACACGGGAGGGATTTCAGCCCACTCACTCCCCAGGAAAGTGTCCTTGTGCAGAGAATCCAGCCTGCACAACCTTCTTGGGTACCCAGGCTTAGGCTGTATCCTCCCTCTGCCCAAAGTGGCTACAGAAAGTTCATTTGACACCCGCTAGAGAGTGAGGAGACTGTAGGTGGAATTTCTTGTTTTTCTTTTTTTCTGAGACAGAGCCTTGCTCTGTGGTCCCAGGCTGGAGTGCAGTGGTGTGATGTCGGCTCACTGCAACCTCCACCTCCCAGGTTCAGGCAATTCTCCTGGCTCAGCCTCCTGAGTACCTGGGATTACAGGAGTGCACCACCATGCCCAGCTAATTTTTTGTATTTTTTGGTAGAGAAGGGGTTTCACCATGTTGGCCAGACTGTTCTCTAACTCCTAACCTCAAGTGATCTGCCCACCTCAGCCTCCCAAAGTGCTGGGATTACAGGCGTGAGCCACCACACGTGGCCCTGTAGGCAGAATTTTATGTGCCTGTCAGCCCCACCAGCCCAGTCAAGTGTGGCTTGGGGTCCAGGTCACATGAGCCAGCACTGACTAGGCAACGGGGGAAGCTCCCAGTCTCC
Organism: Cebus imitator; assembly: GCF_001604975.1. Lineage (NCBI taxonomy): Eukaryota > Metazoa > Chordata > Mammalia > Primates > Cebidae > Cebus > Cebus imitator. The sequence goes on from NW_016108514.1 coordinate 5,583, forward strand.
CAGCCTCCCTTGGCGGTGAAAGGGCCTCAGCCTTCCACATCTGGGGGACTAGTGTTTCTTTGCTGGAGAACTCTGTCACAACTTTACCTGGGCAGGAACCTTGGGAGGGGACACTCCCCAACTAGAACATGAAACCCTCCATTAGACCCAGAACCAGTGTCCAATCTCACCGCACTCTAAGGGGCGAAACACAATGTCTGACTTAGTAGAAAATAGCTGCAGCTGGCTACGGTGGCTCTCGCCTATAATCCTAGCACTTTGTGAGGCTGAGGCAGGTGGATCACCTGAGGTCAGGAGTTTCAGACCAGCCTGGCCAATGTGGTGAAACCTCATCTCTACTAAAAGTACAAAATTACCCAGGCGTGGTGGCGTGCCTGTAATCTCAGCTACTCGGGAGGCTGAGGCAGGAGAATTGCTTGAATCCGGGAGGCGGAGCTTGCAGTGAGCTGAGATTACAGGAGTGTACCACCATGCCCAGCTAATTTTTTGTATTTTTTGTTAGAGAAGGGGTTTCACCATGTTGGCCAGACTGATCTCTAACTCCTAACGTCAAGTGATCTGCCCACCTCAGCCTCCCAAAGTGCTGGGATTACAGGCGTGAGCCACCTCACCCGGTTGTAGGTGGCATTTCTGAGTGCCCATTAGAAATTCCTGATTGACCCAAGCTGGGAAGGTTGCTCTAGCAGCACTGTCCAGCTATGGTCTGTGGTGTAGGTCACATCAGCCAGTGCTGACTAGGCTGGGATTGAGTGTGGCACCTGTCAGGTACCATGGTCAGGTACCTCCACGCATTCCTAGTGGAGTTTGGGAGAAGACAAGGACAGGAGCAGTTATACAACTTGTAGTTTTGTCACTTCAAGCATATCTTGGCCACAGGTGAGTGAGGGGTGTCCCTGGGAGGAAACAAAGGACAAAGGAAAACAGGGGTCTGGGCTCAGTGGCTCACACCTGTCACCACAGCACTTTGGGAGTCTCAGGTGGGAGGATCGCTGGAGAGCAGCCAGGGCAACAAGGCGAGACCCCGTCTTTAAATACAGAGAAAAAAATCAAAACAAAAAAACAGGCCTAAGCACGACCTGAGGCTGGGGCTGTGCAGGAGCAGCTTGCTGAGCTTGGTCTTGATGGCCTCTGGGACAGGAGGCCTTGCGCCTTCAGATGGTGAGCGTGTTGGAGCCCCTCAGCTCATTCCAGTGTTTTTGCAGGGTTCCCTCCGGGATGAAGGAAAGTTGGGGTGAATCCTGTCCCTCAGCACAGGGAGCTCAGGGTAGCAGATCCGTGTCAGCCTGGGTCTGCAGGAGAGGAGTCGTCTGCCCGCCTCCCAGCAGGCACCCTGAGCACCCTCCAGCACGGCCTGCCTGCCCACAGGCACAGGGAGAAGGTTCAGGCCTCTGTGAGTCCCAGGTGAGAGATCACTTTGGCTCCCTAGTACGGTCATACTGCTGGGACCCTGGCAGAGACAACCTACCTTTCCTAGAGGGGACACTTCACCCCAGGATTCCGCCACAGGACTTCTGGGGGTAAAGCTGAAGTGGGGCCCACAGCCTCATGACAGCACTGGCCACCATCATGGAGAATCAATGGGCAGGTCAGAGAGCAAGGATGGACCTGTCAGGCTGGACCTGTCACAGTTCTGGGGTAGAATCCTCAAAAAGCCCTGTCAAGTCACTGTCAGCAATGGCTAGGAGCATCCACCTCCACCTCACAGCAGCCCTAGGACCTTGGTATCGGTGTTACCCCCATTTTCAGACAAGAACAGGAAGGAAATGTGACTCATGAAGTTGGGCTCCAGCGCCTGAGCCCTTTCCCGGCTTTGCTCCACCCACTCCTGCACTCTGAGATTCCTCATGGTGTGTGGTGTGTGGAGTGCTGTGGGTGTGAAAGGAAGGAGTTGGAGGCGAGCCTGGCCCAGTATCTCCCAGGCCTCGGGTCATCACATGAAAAACAGAGGAGGGTAAAAAGAGGAGGATAAAAAGGACCTAATCGGGTGAATTCTGCAAGCACAGATTGACCCCCTTGGAATTCTCAGCAGATCAGAGAACAGTTCTGACAGATGTTTGCCTTGTGATGTAAAGCCACTGACTGCTCAGATCTTCTAATAGTCTCTCTGACACAATCTAAGGGTAGGAAGAAAGGGATACAGGCCGGGTGCGGTGGCTCACACCTGTAATCCCAGCACTATGGGAGGCCGAGGCGGGTGGATCACGAGGTCAAGAGATTGAGACCATCCTGACCAACGTGGTGAAACCCCGTCTCTAACAAAAATACAAAAATTAGCTGGGCGTGGTGGTGTGCGCCT
>NW_016108514.1:8036-17355 GCF_001604975.1 Cebus imitator
AAATCAGAAGAGTTAGTTTAATCCAGGGAGAGATTTGAAAAAGCAGCATGCAGAACTTGTAGAAGTACACAAGCCTAGTCATTGAAATGAAAATCTTATCTGATGGACTCAACAACAAATCGATGCCACTGAAGACAGAATGAGTGAACTGGAGGATGATGCCACAGACACTTCCTCCTACCCCGTTCTTAGACCATGTTGCTTCCTCCTCCTCTGATGCTCTGCAGCAGCCCCTCCCTGGAGTCCTGAGCCCAAGCCTTCCGTGTTCCCAGGCTCACTGCGACTCCCGGTCACCCCAACATCTTTATTTTTGCCCCCTCACTCTGAGGGTTGTAGCTTCTTCCTTCACCAACTCTGTTACTTCAGTGTCCCTTTTGCACTTTTAGCCCTCAAACCCCAAGTAAACACGCTTTCAATTTCCTTTCTTGAGATACTAGGTATGGATTTTTGTCTTCTAACTGGTTCCTAATTTAGAACTGGCCCTGGGTGAAGTTCTAGAAGATAGGGCTATGCACACAGTTTGGGGATTGGTCTGGCTCTGCCTTTGGGCTGGAGTGCAGGGTTGAGCATTTTTTCCCACTGGGAAGTGGGGCACGAGCCATCCACGGCCTGTCACTCCGGTTGCTTGGGATGATGGGTCAACGGAAGCAAGTATCTGGGAGCTCAGGTCCCTGCTGCACCTGACTGTCATGGTGGTCACAGATAGCTATGAGGGCTGTGGTATGGAAGATCCTAAGTGGGCCCATGTACGATGAAGATGCAATGAGCTCAGGCTCCCTCTCAGGTCAAGCCACAGTAGAACTAGGATGCTTCCAAGAAAGCCCTCATAATTCCCTTACTCCTTGTACCTACAGGGCTGACGGCTCTGACAACCAAACACATTTGACTGTGCCGGTTACAGATTCCCACAGTTATGAATTCCCAGCCTTGCCACGCTTCCCACATGAATCATGGGGAGTGATTTTGGAGGAATGGGACCCTGAATCCTGGAATTGGGCCATCTGGTTGGCCTCAGTTGAAGCTGAGACTCCAGAAGCCCCTAATCCCTCCGAGCCTCCCTTGGTAGTGTAGGTGGCTTGACCTCCACTGTCTGGGAGAACTCTGTCACAAGCTTGCCAGGGGACGCACACTCGTATCATCAAGGAGACCCTCCACAACTAGATTGCTGCCCTTACATCCACAACTAGCGTCCAATCTCACCAGGCTCCGGGGGACAGGTACACTTAGGGAGGTAGAGACTCTCAGGTGGGCCCTGATACCAGGTGCAGCCCAGGTCCTGCCCTGAGCGGTTTGTAACTCTGCGTGCTCAGCTTCCTCACCCAAATACAGAGTGACACGTCGGATCATTTCAGCCCTCCTGAATCTAACGTCCCAGCTTCTGTAAACCTGACCTCGGCCTGGCAGGGCGAGGAGGCCTCTTAAAGTGGTAGAACCTCTCCTGGCTTCCCCGGGGAGGGTGGGCTCCGAGGCTGAAGGTGAGTGCCTAGCTCTCCAGGGTTTTCCTCCCTGAGTCAGCAACCAGGAGGGTCCGGGCTGCATGCCTCCACCCACACCACACCTGTCCCCTTCTCCACCCAGGCCACCACTCCTCCTGCCACCGTTGGCCCACAGGTAGGAGCCATGCCCTCCAGGTAGCACCTGGTGAGCCCTCTGCGCCAGGCCTCCAGCACTCCCTGCCCATCCAGTGTCAGCCCTTTCAGCCCAGGCTCACCCTTTGGGAGCAGACAGGTGGGTGGGTCACTGCCAGCCTCAGCATAACCCCAGTGAGGTGGGTAAGGAGGCTGCAGAGGGGCCAATGGGGCGAGCCAGCTGAGGGTGCGCTGGGGAGTAGGAAGCTGCCAGGTATGCAGAGCAGGCCTGCAAGGGTGTTTTGAAATGATGGCACTAACATCCTGACCACAGCACTGTGGGATACTGTCCCTGTCATCACCACCATCATCCCCTTCTACAGCTACACAAGGCCCCACGGGTAAGAAGCAGATATGAGGATTCAAGCCAGGTTTCGAGGCACATGGTACTGGAGCCTCTGCTGGGTGGTTTATTCATGGGAAATAATCAGAGCAGAAAGATGTTAGGACTCAAGGGCGAGGGGCTGGACCAAGGCCAGGGTCCACAGTATCTTCCAGGGAGTGTTCATCACCAGGCTCCTCACAGTTCAGAAACACACACTTGTTTACTCAGAAGTCACAGCCAGACCAAGCTGGCAACAGGGCTCACGCCCCTCACTGGGTGATCATGGAGCCTGTGCTCTCATTACTTTCATTTGTCCTGTTTCTGCCTAGAACCTTCTAGGGGGCTGAACTGAGGCTTTGGGGGCTCTTTGCTGTGTTTAGAAATTGCACTTTTTCATCATGGAATTAGTTGCTCTATTTGTTGCCACACTGCACTTACGTGCAGCAGTCCTGTGATCTCACCAAATCCGACATTTTGCACCTGAATACAAGCAAGCATGACTTTTGTCTGTTAAGAATGCCTTCCTCAAAGAACTAAAAAACAAAACAAAAAAATAAAAAAAATAATGCTTTCCTCTAAAGTAATGCCTTTCAGATGGCACAGCACCTTCAGCGTCACTCCATCGACTCCTCACAAAACTCTTTAAACACCACCTTCCACCACAGACGCTCGAAGGGGACATAGAATTATCCGACGACACAGCAATTCAGTTCTACTCCTAGTATACACATCCCTAAGAAGGGAAGACCTACATCTACACAACATCTTTCACAGTTTGTGAAATCTACATCTTCACAAAATATGTGAATTGTCAGAACACTATTCATAAGAGACAAAAGTGGAACTAATCCACATTCATCAACTGAATGGAAGAATAAAATGTGTTCCATCCATATAATAGAATAGTACATGGCCAGAGAAAGAATGCAAACCACTGAATTGTACACTTTAAATGAGTAAAATTGTCTTGAGTGTGAGAAGCTGTGATTACCTTGAAATAGTGAGGTGAGGCAAAAAATTTTTTGCTTCTTTGCATTTTCTAAATTTTCTGCAATCACCCTATAGAAACTATTTTTACAAAATAAAATTTGAAATCTTACGAAATCAGCAGAGCCATCATCATGCTCATTTTACAGGCCAGGAAACCAGCTCAGTGCCTTGTAAGAGCAGGATTAGGTGGAGACCCTGAGGACTCCAGGTCCCAGCCCAGTGCTTCCATCTTTATCCCCCACATTCTAGAACAATTCCTCAGTGATACTGCTGATAATCCAAAGATCTCTGATCACTTAATTTGGGCAATAAAAATGAGGAGTGGGCTGGGCATGGTGGCTCATGCCTGTAATTCCAAACCCAACACCTTGGGAGGTCCAGGCATGAGGATCACTTGAGGCCAGGAGTTTCAGACCAGCCTGGGCAACATAGTAAGACCCTGTCTCAAAACAAAAGCAAAGCCAAAACAGGAATGTGACACAGCGGACACATCTAGTAGAATTTTAAATCCCATTTTGAAGTTAAGGCTCATCTTTTTATGGCTGGCATTTTGTTCCAGCCACATACTTTTTCTTTCTTTTTTTTTTTAGATGGAGTCTTGCTCTGTTGCCCAGGCTGCAGTGCAACGGCAGGACGTCAGCTCACTGCAACCTCCGCTGCCTGGGTTCAAGCAAATTCTCCTGCCTTAGCCTCCTGAGTAGCTGGGATTATAGGCACGCACCATCATGTCTGGCTAATTTTTGTATTTTTCAGTATAGAGAAGTTTCACCATGTAGGCCAGGCTGGTCTTGAACTCCTGACCTCAAGTGATCCACCAGCCTTGGCCTCCCAAAGTGCTGGAATTAGAGACATGAACCAATATGCCTCGCCTCTAGCCACATAGTTGTATGTGCTTATAGCTGATGGAAGGCATCAGCTCAGGGACAGCTCTTCAGGCCACGTGTTGTTCTCTAGTGAGTGATTCATCTGCAGCCCATTATTCTTTTCCAGGTTTACTGGTGTGGGCCACGGCTCATTCTCCTTCTGGTTTAGATAAAAGCTTTTTCCTTATTTAGGAACTGACCATTGAGAAACTGATTTGCACAGAAAGCATGTCCTGAACAAGGCAGCTGTTTTGAAATGCTTTATTACCAACTTGAACAGTACAGTGTAGAGGCCAGAACTAGTGTGCTCTCATCGCTTCACAGAGCAGTCACACAAGCAGCACAGGACATCCCAACAAGCTTTCGCTGCTGCCTGACAGGCTCTCAACAGCAGAGGGGAGATGAAGGCAAACAGTGAAGTGAATTCCAGGGCAGCTGCAGTCACACCGTTACCCAGGAGGCTGCAGGTTGGATGGCAGCACACAGAATCCCAAGGTGGGAACAGCAGGTGTCATGGTGTTATTGTGTTGTGGAACCTAGGCTACTGCAATCTATACTTCAGTTCACATTTTCTTTACTCATGAAGGAAATACATTGAGAAAACAATTACCTCTACCATTTATCTAGAGTCTTATATGTAAGTTACTCATCAAGGAAATACACTGAAGAATTTATTACCTCTACCACTTATCTACAGTCTTACACATTAAAAAAAGATTACTTCTACTAGTTGCACATGAAGGAAGTACATTAAGGTTATGACCTCTACCATGCATCTATAGCGCTATCAGAAGACTTACTGTCAGGTGGTTGTTTTACTACCTATTTTTTTCACTTAACGTTGTATGACTCCCTTTAATGATTCAAAAATTATTGTGGTATTTGCATAGGCAGTCACAGTTTAAAAGATAAGTAGTTAGCTTGAATTTCCAAACTAGGGATGAAGGAAGGTGTTAGCCAGCTTTGCTTTTAAGAAACAAAGCATTACAATATAGATGTAAATGATGGTTTTGGAACAAACAAACGTGGGGTAAACAGGCCTTTTAAGTCTAAAGCCAACAGCTATTCTAGTTCAGCAACATGCATTTCACAGCCACTACGATGTGTCTGGCACTAATTCCATACATATCCAGCAATTCCTTGGGTTTCCCACTCTGAGGCACTCCCGACACTGCCAGTGAATGAACTTTAATGTCAGGATCCATGGAGACGGCTGCGTAGACAGCTTCCCCTATGCCACCTGGGGGAACAAGGACGTCAGGCCCTTTTGTGAAAGCAGCTAGTCAGTCTTAAAGCCCCAACATGGAGAGGCCTTTGAATCTATGGCTTCCCAGGGGAAAATCTGATTCATGCGAACAGTCACCCCGACGGGCCTGAGTTCTCATTCTGAACTGCCGGTTTCCAAACTACTCTGCCTCAGCCTACAGTAGGGGCTGCCTGAGTGTGGCACTCCGATTTTCAAAGCTGTCAGGGACCTGAAAATGGTTAAAACTAACAAGTTAACAGTGCAGAAGTGACTGGCTGACTTGAGGCTGCTGGTTGGCAAGCCTGCCTCTTGGCTGAAGGTCTCCTTGCAGCTGTGACGCTTTCCGTACTGGACAGGGTGGTCCTGCACCTGGACTGTTTGTAGGAACAACGTGGTTGACATGAGCACCTGCTTTCCTGCTGGGAGCCAGGAATTTGGTTACCTGCTTGGCAGAGGGTGCCAACAGGACCTGCCCCCAGCAAACACATGGGGTGCCAAGTCTCTAGCAGGCATCCCTGGGCAGAAACAGAGCCTACATGGGAGGCCCTTCTCACTATGCCCCGTGGGGCCGGATAGAGCCTGGAGCAGGACTTCTTTCAACTCCACCTGGCCCACGGTTCCTGCCCTGGTGGATCCTGCCCTGCGCCCTTTCCCTGTCATCAACCTCAGCTGTAAGGGTGACTGTGTTCTGGGGCTTAGGAGTCCTTCCAGAGAATCAGGCACCACTTCTGCAGGCTAGGGGCCCCTGCCACATGAACACGTGATGCTCCTCCTCGTATTTCATCATCTGCCCCACCTAACCTTTCCAGGCCCAAACACTGCCCAGCCCTCTCCTCCTGGCACACCCTTTTTCTACACTTGCTGTGTTCTCTGCTTGAAAGATCCTGTTCCCGCTTCTCTGGTTGGGGCACACTTTTTATTTTTGAGACAGAGTCTTACTCTGTTGCCCAGGCGGGAGTGCAGTGGCATGATCTTGGCTCACTGCAACTTCTACCCCCTGGGTTCAAGCAATTCTCGTGCTACTCAACCTCCCGAGTAGCTGGGACTATAAACCTGTATCAGCACACCCAACTAATTTTTATATTTTTAGAATAGATGGGGTTTCACCATGTTGGTCTCGAACTCCTGGCCTCACGTCATCTATCTGTGTTGGCCTCCCGAAATGCTGGGATGACAGGTGTGAGCCACCATGCCTTGTCTGGGGCATACTATTCATCATTCCAAACCCACAGAAACTGTGATGCTTTTCATGCCTCCTCTCTTGCCTGCAATGGCCACTCCTCTGTTGCCACTGACCCTCCCTGGTGGCCGGGCACTGTGCACTGTTGGAGACACACCGGTGTACGAGCACGGCCTCACACTTAGTCAGTACTGAACAACAAAGGCATGGCAGGTAAGATGTAAACCTCAGGTGACGCCTGAGAGTCTGCCATGTGAATAATAAAGGAAAACAAAGGCTGGGCGCGGTGGCTCAAGCCTGTAATCCCAGCACTTTGGGAGGCTGAGGTGGGTGGATCACAAGGTCAAGAGATCGAGACCATCCTGGTCAACATGGTGAAACCCCGTCTCTACTAAAAATACAAAACATTAGCTGGGCATGGTAGTGCGTGCCTGTAATCCCAGCTACTCANTAGCTGGGCATGGTAGTGCGTGCCTGTAATCCCAGCTACTCAGGAGGCTGAGGCAGGAGAATTGCCTGAACCCAGGAGGCGGAGGTTGCGGTGAGCCGAGATTGTGCCATTGCACTCCAGCCCGGGTAACAACAGTGAAACTCCGTCTCAAAAAAAAAAGGAAAACAAAAACACTCCCCATCAGAACTTTTCAGAGCATTCCTAATGCCCACACACACCTTGTGGGTAGTGATCCTCCACTGTAATGACCCGGCCCTCTGTGGCTTTCGCACTGGAGATGATGGTAGTGACATCCAGAGGTTTAATGGTAAACAGGTCAATGACACGGATAAAAATATCTGCAGAACAGCAAAAACCAGCTTGGTACAAGCAGACTTAGAATAAAGAACATGCAGGGATAAAAAGAAAAAGAGCGCTCAGGGCACAGGAGGTAGCTGAAGTCCTAAGTCTTCCCAGCTCGAACTTCAATGCTCAGACACAACCAACTGACCTTGTTTTGCAAGCTCATCAGCAGCTGCTAAGGCTTCGTACACAGTAATTCCAGCTCCAATAACTGTGACCTTGTCACTGACACAGTGGCAGAGGACCTGGTATAGCGCCAGCAAAACAGAATGCTGTGGTTACTACACAGAGTGCATCTCAAAGTGGAATGCATGCTGCTATGCTACTATCCCCCGATTCTAACAACTTCACTTCTTAATAATTCACTACTAAGAAATACCATGCATTTACAAGCCAGGACACACACTTTCTGATAGGCAACCATGCTGCCCCAGCTGTCCTGCAGCATGGAGATGCTACATACCCATCAGGGGTCTGGTCTGAGAGCTGACTATGGCCCACCGAGATTGGACTCCAATGACTAGCACGTTCACAGGAACATGCCGTGCACTGGCAACACGCTCTGTGCGCCTGAGCTCTGAGAACTCTCACAGCCTCCCTGTAAGATCCGTTCAGTGGTGAGACCATTCTGCAGCTGAGGAAAGGAAATCTCAGAGCAGGAGGAAGCGGCTCAGGGCAGGTGGGGCTGACATCAAAGCCCTCGCTCTCAATAACGTACTATTCTGCAAGCAATGGCAGACTTCCTGGGCTTCTTTCATAGTTTAGTTGCCTCCAAAGCTACCCACCAGAGGCATGTGGAATTATTCTCCACTTCCTCTCTCTCTAGGTTTCCTTGTAGCTTAAGAACCATTACTGGTAATACAGATAGGGTTTCTGAGCCACCCCAATCTTTGAGGATACCCTGGCCTCTTAAAATACATATACTCACGTGCACACATATCCATATCGTCTTTGCAAAGCTCAGCCCTTTAATGATCCACATCATGCATATTATCATACACATTTAACTCACATCCTTTCCCACCAGGAAATGTACTTTCTTTTGGCAGGACAGGAAAAGTATTAGAAAAAAGGAGACAGAAATAAGTAAGCTCTGCAAACCATGTGAATGTCAAGACACCCTCCCCACAGAAACAGAACCTGTGGTGAACACTAACGGTGAGCACTAACTTTTCCATCCAGCTACCACCTACGGCACACAGTGGACAGTTCTGGAAACACCTGCTTTATGGCAGCAGTCTGGCCATTCTGAGCACTCGAAACTGAATTCTGGCGCAGCCTAGTCCTTAGAAACCAACCTGGATGTTACCTGCTGCTCTTTCAAGAGTGGCTATGGGCAAACTTTTCTATACAGTATAATCTCAACCGTGTAAAATATACATGTATGCCTAGAAAAAAGACAGGAAGGAAGCATGCCAAAATGTCTGCAAGCCCCACTCTCTAGGTGATGAGCAGAGTCACTTATTTTCTCCATGGAAGTTTCTGGTGCTCCCCACGCACGGCCCTGACAGGCAGGCTGAGCAGAGGGTGCTCAGTGAGACTGGGCTCACTACCCAGGCCTGTATTCTGGTCTTGGTGCTCACAGGCTGAAAACCCTTAAGTAAGCCACTTGCCTTCTCTAATCCTTATCTACAGATAGGCTGATAATCTGAACTTTTCGGGGCTTTTGTTAGAATACCAGAGATCATGTTCCCTTTTCTTCCTGGCCTTAGAACTGTAAAATCTGAACCTAACAGATGATTCATTTAAAATGATTTCCATTATTCTTTGTCTCGTTTTGTTTTTAGAGACAGGGTCTTCCTCTGCCACTCAGGCTGGAGTACAGTGATGTGATCCATCATAGCTCACCGCTGCCTTGAATTCCTGAGCTCCCCTATCCTCCTTCTTCAGCTTCCTGAATAGCGGAGACTACAGGTGCAAGCCGCCATACCCGGCTAATTTTAAAAACTTTTGTAGAGTTGGGAATCTCGCTATGTTGTCCAGGTTGCTCTGGAATTCCCAGCCTTAGGCAATCCTCCCGGCCTTTGCCTCCCAAAGTTCTGGGATGGCAGGCGTGTGCCACCGCCAGGATGACTTCTGTTTTGTTTAGTTTGCGGCCAAGATGCTCAAGTGGCTTCATGTTATTATCTTTGAGCTCAACAACAGCAACAACAAAACACTCCATTTGGAAAACAGAAGAGTTCAAGCTAAGCTGAAATTCATAAAATGTTCCTTCCCAAGGAAAAGCAGGTAAAGGTCACAACTGTTTTTTGTTTTTGTTTTGTTTTTGTTTTTTTTTTTTGGGACGGAGTTTC
>NW_016108514.1:17680-23643 GCF_001604975.1 Cebus imitator
CTCAACTCTGAAGACACCTGGTGATAGATTCAGAAGCATTCTTTTTACAGGTGATGACACTGAATAATGCTGGAGAGCTTAAGCCCTTACCTTGGCCTGTCCGATCTCAAAGTGTTCCTGTGGGGTGTAAATAACGATAGTTTCTGGTCGGGTGGTCCGAATGAAGCACATTCCCTAGGGCATAAATGGAGCCGTGGTTTAGAAAAGCAAACAACGAATTTCCAACAACAGACACTGAAAGAAGGGAGAGGTGTCAACAGGACAGCTCTTTTTCCTGAAAGTGTAGGCTTTGGAGCAAGGGGTGAGCATCTACAGCCAGTAGCCGACAGCTCTCAGCAGGACCCTGGGGCTGCCCTCAAGGACAAGCTCCTGTGCCATCACACCGATCCCCTTGGAAGATTCCCCCAATACTCACTGGCTCGTTCTGTCTGCACAGAACACTAGTTCACGGCAGAGCACTGACTCGCATTGACTAGAAACTCAGAAAAGAATGTTAAAATGTTAGTTTTTGCCACAATAGCTTATAATGCTTCATCCTCAGGAAGACCATAAACATCTATTTGAATACAAGATGCCTTGCTCCTTTCCCAGTAAAATGTAAGCACATTTTTATGACCAATTTGAGCACATAAACATTTATGAGCATAAATCAACACTTGTGTGTCTAAAGAATTTGTTAATTTATATACATATTAATGGATGCATTATAAACAAATGTATAAAGAAATACGCTATAATCCATCTTGATTCAATGTCTTCACCAAGACATAACTCAGCTGCAGTAAAATGCACACGTCCTAAGTGCAGCACTTCCTGAATGCGCTGCCCAGTGCAGAGTCCTCGTCCCAGCCCAGCAGCATCATTGCCAGCAGAGCTCCCCAGCGCCTCTTTCCAGTCACTCTCCCCCTACTAAGAAGCAACCTCTACTCTCATTTCTTTTTATTTGTTTTGTTTTTTGAGACAAAGTCTCACTCTCTTGCCCAGGCTGGAGTGCAGTGGTGCGATCTCAGCTCACTGTAACCTCTGCCTCCCGGGTTCAAGAGATTCTCCTGCCTCAGCCTCTTGAGTAGGTGGGACTACAGGGGCATGCCACCACGCCCAGCTAATTTTTTGTATTTTTAGTAGAGACGGAGTTTCACTGTGTTAGCCAGGATGGTCTCAATCTCCTGACACTGTCATCTACCCTCCTTGGCCTCCCAAAGTGCTGGGATTACATGTGTGAGTCACTGTGCCCAGCTTCTGATTTCTGTCACCTAATCTTGTTTTGCCTCTCTTGACCTTTTTAGAAATGAAATCCTATAGCATGTGTGAAATCATAGAACAATCTCCAAGATAAACTAAGTTTAGAAGTATGCAATTGGTCAGACTCAGTTGCTCATGCCTGTAATCCCAGCTAAGTGACTTAGGGAGGCCAAGGCGGGTGGATCACTTGAGGCCAAGAATTTTGAGACTAACCTGGCCAACGTGGCGAAGCCCCATCTCTCCCAAAAAATACAAAAATTAGGCAGGGTGCGACGGCTTACGCCTGTAAATCTAGCACTTTGGGAGGCCGAAGCGGATGGATCACGAGGTCAGGTGTTAAGACCAGCCTGGCCAACGTGGTGAAACCTCGTCTCTATGAAAAATACAAAAATTAGCCAGGTGTGGTGGCAGGCGCCAGTAATCCTAGCTAATGGGGAGGCTGAGGCAGAGAACTGCTTGAACCCGGGACATGGAGGTTGGAGTGACCTGGGATCGCGCCACTGCACTCCAGCCTGGGCGACAGATCAAGAGTCTGTTCAAAAAAAAAAAAAAAAGTACAGAATAGTATGTAAAGTGGGAGCCCACTTATAAAAAAAAATCAAAGAAATGACCATGAGTGCTTGGAAAGGAAACGTACAGTACCCACCTTGACTGTGCCAGGGGTTACCTGTGTGGGGCGCGGTTGAGGTGCAGGGTGGTAAGGGGCACCTGCTGAAAGTTAGTGGGAGAGGCTGGAAAGATCAAGAGCACGCTGACTTGTCTCCTGTGCAGCTCGGTTCTGAACAGGAATTGGATTCTGTCCGTCTGAGGCCTTTGTACAACATCCCACACTCTTACCCCAGGGTGCATCTGCAGTGGCTCCTATCACCTGCTCTCCAGCTTCCTGGATGTCTGGAGGCAGCAGGAGCTTCTTCACCCCTGGCTGCAGCCACCGGGGCTAATGGTACATACAATCTGGACTCTGCCTGGAGCTTGCTCCTGCTGCTTCCAAAGCACCCTCTGTTAAACACCTTCTCCTGTTTACAATACTCAAAACGGTCCCTGGTTCTTCTGCTGAGCCCTGATGAGACAGGTAGTTAGGTTTTGTTCAATATCCTGCACTGTTTGAATCTTTTACAAAGCAAATGTATTCATATGCATAATCACCTGTTTTTGTAAAGAATTCTATCACCAAAGTTTCTATCATGAATATCACTTTTATGCTGAAAAAAAAACCCAATCATCAGTATGAAACCAGTGTCCCCCTAAAGATACCTTGGCATTGGCTGCCAGAGAAACAGCATGCTCCGTAGAGACGGCATCACTTGGATAGAAAATGGTGCACATGGGAATGGTTCGGAACATGGCTATATCATCCAGGGCCATCTGGGAAGCGCCATCTTCACCTAAGAGAACCACAGCCCGATGAAAACATGAGCATAACCCCATGAGAAACCGCCCTCCATCCCCTTCTAGCTCTGAATTATTATTTATTCCTATTGCCATGCGGTCAGAGCCCCATAAATGGTCTGACTGCATCCTTGTAACTAATTTGTGTTGTGTTCTTGCACACCTGTCTCCCTTGAGATTACACTGTGACACCTCAGGTTAGGCTCCCAGCTGACTCTTCAGATGGAACACTCCAAGCTACTGTCCACGATGGCTGAGCATTGGTGGCCTGAGTTTTCCCTGCTAAGCCTCTGACACCCTGTTCTCAGCTTTGTTCTCCAAGGTCTGCCGTCTCTTTTCTACACCCAGAGATTGGGTTTTGCATAGCAGTGGTCTTTTGCATTTCTCCGGGCCTTCCAAGTAGCTAGCACTCCTTTAAGGCACTCTGGGGGTGCTACGGGGTGCTTCAGGGTGTATCTGGGAACAGAGTTTCTGGCCAGAAATGTGAAAAAGAAATCTTAATGTGCATTGGGCAGCTTAGCTCTTCTCAGCTAGGAAGGGGACAGGGGACTGTCACCATGCACACTGCATTGCCTAGGACAACTGTCTAACCTCTAACAGCTCAGCTCTTTTTTTAAAAAAAAAAAATTTTTTTTTTTTTTTGAGATGGAGTCTCACTCTGTTGCCTAGGCTGGAGTGCAGTGGCACAATCTCAGCTCACTGCAACCTCCGCCTCCTGGGTTCAAGTGATTCTCCTGTCTCAGCCTCCCATGTAGCTGGGAGTACAGGCACCAGCCACCATGCCTAATTTTTGTAGTAGAGACGAGGTTTCACCATGTTGGTCAGGCTGGTCTGGAACTCCTGACCTCCTTGGGTGATCCACCTACCTCAGCCTCCCAAAGTGCTGCGATTACAGGTGTGAGCAACTGTGCCAGACTTTTTTTTTCTTTTTTGAGAGAGAGTCTGGTTCTGTCTCCAGGCTGGAGTGCAGTGGTGTGATCTTGGCTCACTGCAGCCTCTGCCTCCTGTCTCAGCCTCCTGAGAAGCTGGGAATACAGGCGCATGCCACCAGGCCCAGCTAGTTTTCTATTTTTAGTAGAGACAGTGTTTCACTGGGCGCTGGGATTACAGGCCTGAGCCCCTGTGTTCAGCCTTCCGCCTCTTCTTTGGATTGGATCTAGAGCCACTTCTCCATGTGACTATTTCAAAACGGACACTGAGCATAGCTGCAGGTGGACTCAGGGCCCCTTTCCTAGGCCCTTCTGCCCCTGCAATGCTGCTGCGCCTCCAGTTTCACCCAGACAGTCGTGATTCCAGCTCCCTCTAGCGCCATCTCATCCAGCCTCATTTTCCCAAGGAGTCCCTGAGCTGACTCCCAGTATGCACCTCCAGCATTCTAGAAGCAAGTGTGTGCAGCCACACCTACTGAGCCCACCTGCCTGCCACAGGCACGCCAGCTGGCCCATCTTTCCCATGTTATTTCTGTTGTTCAAGAAAATGACCCCCTGATGTTTCCCAAGTGAGAAAACCCTGGAGACTTGTGTTTTTTCACACCATTGCAGAGCGCTCCATCTGTTAGACACACTCACCTCTTTCACTCTCAGATCCCCCACTCCCGGCTTCCTCCCCTACCACCTTGCACACCTGGTTTCAATCCCTTCTCTGGCTTCCCGTTGCCTGTGGTTTCCTTCTAGCCCACCTGCCAGGTTACTGCTATTCTGAGAAGGGCGTGTTTGTAAGTTACTTGCCTTGTATCATGTTCCAGGGTTCCTGCTGCTCCAGGCAGGAAGGTAGGGGTGGCGGTCCAGCCCCCTCCCCCCTGAGCTGGCTATGCAGCCAGCCAGAATTCTTGCTTTCCTCTGTTCATTCGGTTCACGCTCAGACTGCAACCACAGCGAGGGCAGAAAGGGGTCCACGACCCTGCTACCCCTGTCCATAATCTGCACACACCTCAACACAGAAGGGTCACTCAGGATCAGCAGCCGCTTTTCACAGTCTGAAAGTGGGACAGTCAACAGCACCACCGACAGACACACTTCAAAAGTTGCCGACTGCCTGATACTTTAAAATACAATATGGCTTTTTCAAACAAAAAGGCCTGAATAATCAAACTTCATGGAACCATAAGGAAATTCACGGTTTAACCTATTCCATGTTTATTTTTCTCTGTGAAGGAGGAGAGCTACCAAAATGATGGCATTTAGAACCCTTACCCACAGATACCCCACAGCGGGAGCCAATAATGTTGATGTTGCTTTCAGAGATGGCTCCCATCCGGATCTGATCAAATGCTCGGGTCACAAAGGCAGCAAAGGTGCTAGCAAATGCAATGGTCCACCCACGGGAGGCACAGCCCAGCGCCACACTCACCTGCAACACAGAGAACACGAATAGTAACATCCCTGGACACTGCCCCCACCACCCCTTCCCCACAGCCCCCATGGTAACCACTATTCTGCACCTGCTGAACTGCTCTCAGTTCTAGCGTGTGTCCTTCCCACGCCCCTCTTTCCTCAAACCCTGGGCACCCGTCCGTCCTTCCTGCTCAGACGGTGCCCTTACCTCATAGCTCCTAGGGAGCAAGAGATTAGTCTCCTCCGCCTGCCCTCTTGGTGCCCACAGCTTTCCAGGGTCCATGCCCCACCGGGTCATCCTGAATCCTGGCCTGTTCCTGCTTCCTCACAGGGGTCTCCAGCCACGCAGCTTCCTCTCCCCCTCTTGTGCTACTTCCCTTTCTCTTGGATCACTTAATTTCCATTCAGGAGTGTGCAGGCACTTTTAATCTTCCCGCCCCACCTCCGCCTTGTCCTGCCTCCAGAGCTTGCCCCACATCTGGGTTTTCTGCAGTGAAGTTCTCACAAATTGTATACAGTCATTGCCCCCTGCCTTCTCATTTCCCACGGTCTTCCCAACCTACTTCATCTAGGCTACCATCCCCATGAGGGACCTCGAAGCCACAAAACCAAGAAGCTTCTGGACCTCGGCTGGCTGTGACTTGACTTGGCCCCTGATCGTTTCCTCCTGTCGCCTCATGGGTGCTGCTGGGGCAAGTCATCAGGGCCCTGTGCACCGTCGGGAAGTCGCCTCTGGCCCAGTGCTCCCCTGATCTGCATTCTGGTAATGACCCCCACTTTACACTGCTATTCCTTGCCCCGCTTTCCCAGAAGTCTGGACTCAAATATCCCAGTAGGCTTCAAACTAGAACTCAAACCTCCCTGGGGCAACACAGGCTTTCTAAGGGGGATGTGGCTGTGGGTGTTCCACTCAAGGTCCCCAACTCCAGATCAACTCTGTCTACATTCATTTGCCAAAAAGAGGGACTGTGTTCCCCTCTGTTTTTTTTTTTTTTTTTT
>NW_016108514.1:24264-28504 GCF_001604975.1 Cebus imitator
ATTCTCCTGCCTCAGCCTCCCAAGTAGGTAGTTTGGACTACAGGTGTGCACCACCACGCCCAGCTGCTTTTTTGTCTTTTAGTAGAGACGGGGTTTCACCATGTTGGCCAGGATGGTCTCGATCTCCAGACCTCATGATCCACCCACCTCGGCCTCCCAAAGTGCTGGGATTACAGGCGTGAGCCACCGCGCCCGGCCTCTGTAAGTAATTTTTATAAACAACTTTACATGAAAGATCGCTATGTGATTGTGATTTTTTTGGCTTATAACTGGGAAGGAATTTAAAGAATTGAGTGACATTCCTCCAACAAAATTTCCCTTCCCATCTACTTATTTATGTAAGGTTTCATAGCACTTACATCATTAAAATGAAAAACAGGAATAGAATCTGTTCTGAATGTTATCACATTCAAATTACAAGTATGTTCATCCACTAACATGCAAGCCAATAATAAAAACTGTATCTCAGTCCAGAAAAAAATCTAATGCTCAGAGGCCTATAATTTTTTTAAAAAAGCTATCAATTTATATGCATACTTTTGTTGCAAAAAAATGATAGGACAATCAATAAAAGGCTTTCATGCATAAAGATATATTGGGGAAATGAATCGAATGGAAATTGGAAACCACGTAGAAAAAGGGATTTAATTTCTGACAAACAAAAGTGGCTTGGCATGAATTTTTTAAAAATTAGAGACCAGGTCTCACTGTTGTTCAAGGCTGGTCTTGAACTCCTGAACTCCAGCAATCCTCCAGCTTCAGCCTCCCAAAGTGCTGGGATTACAGGTGTGAGCCACTATGCCCAGCCAATGTCATCTTTAATTGCACGATTTGAGTATTAAAGTATCAAAAAGGTCAACATATGAGCAACTATATCCTTTGCAACTATTTAAATTTGTGACTAAAAATTTAGATGTGGCCAGGTGTGGTGGCTCATGCTCATAGTCCCAGCTCCTCAGGAGGCTGAGGCCAGAGGATCCCTTGAGCTCAGGAGTTTGAGGCTGCAGTGAGCCATGACTGCGCCACTGCATTCCAGCCTAGGCGACAGAGCAAGACTCCATCTCTACATTACAAAAAATAAAAACAAAAAAACGATGTCAGCTTAAAACTAGGCCAAGGGATATGTAGTTTAGAAAACTGCATTTAGCGGTATGGAGCAGAACATGTGAAAATGACTGATCTACTACCCAGCCATCCGACACCACTGTCTCCCTCTGCACATCTAACAGGTGCTCTGACCCCCTGGGCCCCACACAGAGCTCCTGTTGGTGTCCCCGGTCTACTCTTCTCCCAATCTTGTCAATCTCAAGAGGTGACACCACCTTCCCCCAGGTGCTGCTGCCCACATTCGAGTGCCAACCTTGGTTCTTGCCCTGACACCTGCTGCTGGCATCCTGCTGGCTCTCCTGATAAGGCAATATATGACAAGTCTGCTTTTCTCTGACTCCACAGCTACTGCCCTGGTCCAAGCCACCCTCTCCTTTCCCTCCCTTTCCTGAATGAAGCCATTCTCCACTATTCAGAGTTTCGGAAAATGCAGGCTGCTGCTCTCCTGCTTAAAGCCCTCCAGTGGCTTCCCAGCAAACTGCAAGAGAAGCAGAGATGCTGAACAGCGCCCCTCGAAGGCCCCGTGTGACCTGGCCCTGGAGACCTTTCTGCATTCACCATGCTTCTGCCATCTGGCTTTCCCTCTGCTCCCTAAACATCCCAAGCCTGGGCCTGCCTCCAGATGGCCATGGCCCCTGCTTGGGATGCGGTCTCCCACATCTGTGCACAGCTGACTCCTCATCACCTGAGATGCAGCTTAAGTATCACCTGTGCTGAGAGGCTGTCCCTGATCGGCCCCTGGTCAAGCTCTTACACTGTAGCCACCTCTTTCAGCATGGCACTACATAACACCTGCTCGCCTCTTCTTCACAATTTTTTCAAACTGTGAGAACATGTCAGCAGGCACAGAGTAGACTACATGGCTGTGCACTGAGAGCATCAGTGAGGCAGGGAGCCAGCTTTCTGATAGGAGCATCAATCTGGAAAATTATAGATTGCATTGTTTTCCGTTCAAAATGAAAACAGCTTAACGAGCCAGGCTCGGGGGCTCACGCCTGTAATCCCGGCACTTTGGGAGGCCGAGATAGGTGGGTCACGTGAGGTCAGGAGTTTGAGACCAGCCTGACCAAAGCAGTGAATCCCCGTCTCCACTAAAAACACAAAAATTAGTGCGTGGTGGCGCACGTCTGTAATCCCAACTACTTGGGAGGGTGAGGCAAGGGAATCGCCTGAACCTGGGAGGCAGAGGTTGCAGTGAGCCGAGATTGTGCCACTGCACTCCAGCCTTGGCGACAGTGCTGGACAACTGGTCTGGCAGAGTGTGGGGGAGCATGGGGAGCTGGCTGGGAGCACATCTCAACAGGGCTGCTGTCTGACTTCAGTCAACTGGCATCAGGAGGGAATGCCACCCTGTGGTGGAACTTCTTCCCATTTTTCAACAGAATCCAGAAATGTGTATTCTAATAAGATCTCCTGATTCTTTTTCTTTTTTGAGAGGGGGTCTTGCTGTCTAACAGGCTGGAATGCAGCAGTACACAGCAGCCTCAAAGTCCTGGTATCAAGCATCCTCCTGCCTCAGTGTCCCGAGTAGCTGGGACTGCAGGCTTGTGCAATCACACCTGTAATCTCCTGATTTTTAAATGCCGACAACTAATTTAAAAAAAATTTTAAATACTACTTATTCCAATTAAACTTATTGTAAATAAGTCCAGCTGGCCTGTGGTTTTCTGGCTAGAATCACTGAGGTACCCAGTGCTTTTCTGGCCTCTGCATCATGATGGCGGGAGACGGGCATCATCTTCTATGATGCACAGAGCTTCAGCATTCAAAGGGCTCACTGGCATTAACTCCTTCCTCTCGAGAGGGGTGTGCTTGTGTGCGTGTGCTTCAGATACTCCTTGCATTAGTATCACTCTGGGGAGAGACTGAGGCACAGATAAGCAGAATGGCTTCGCCTAAGGCACCAGCTCTAAGTATTGTTACTTTTGTGACTGTAGTGAGTGCAATATTTGCATCTCTATCATGTATGAGGCCCCTTTACGGTGAAGAGAAAACACCCTGCATTCTCTGTGGCTCCTCAACTGATGTGCCTCCGGGTGGTGGTAGAATTGGGCAGAGGGAGCTACTAGGGAGCCTGGGATGCTTCAGGCCCAGAGCCCTGGCTTCAGATGGCTCTAGGCTCAGAGGACCCACTATCTGTGGCCTTGGGCCTGCTGCCCTCAGCCAACTTTGAAAGGGTGCTCACAGATGAGTAGTCTATTCCGGCTCTCCTAGCACACCTAGAAGCCACCTTTCAGACTCTACCTGGCTACCTGCCTCCTGTTTCCCTGGAGATTTTTTCCCAGTCCTTTTGCTTTCAGAAATTGAAAGAAAAACTAGCACAGGCTGGGCCTCCTGTGTCCAGTGGGCCATGAATTATGAGAATCCCCAAGAGACACTACACACTCACCATGTTTTGTTCAGCCATAAAGCACTCGATGAAACGCTCAGGGTACTCTTTGTTGAATATCTCAGAAAAGGTAGAGTACTTGGTGTCGCCATCCAGCACAATGACTCTGTCGTTTGCATCGCCCAGCTTAGCCAGAGCCAAGCCACATGCTTTCCGAGTAGCTATCTAGAAGAAATAAAGAATCAGGTGGTAGAGTTTCTTCAAATGCATTTAGAAGGAATGACTACAGAAGGAAGGTACCATATTGTAGAATGACAAATTGTCATCTCTCTTGGAGAAAGTAGATTTGTGATTCACCAAAAATTTCCTTTAATGTCATAAACATGGATTGTTAGTCAATCTTAAACCCATGCTAAACGGCTGATGTGGCAAGCAGTTTTTCTCAAAGTGTGCTCTTTTTAGTTACCCCCATCCCAGGCCCCCACTTCTCAAGCAGGCGAATGCTCCACAGCTCTAGAGTGAGATTTCTGACATTACTAGTTCTTAGCATATTTTTCAAATTACTTGACTAGGCACTGTGCGACCCCTGGTTGTGGGACCCCAACCCACGGAGGCAGGCCCCCAGTAGACATGAGGCAGGACGCGTGGTGGCTGGTACCGACTTTATTGGGATCTCCGGGCGACTCAGGCGGACGGGGATGAATCGCGCGCGCTTTCTTTGTTCGGTTGACTTTATAGGGACAGAGGGCCTGGGGCGGTAGGAGAGCTGACCTGGCAGGTAGTAATTGGCTAGGTTGATTGCTG
>NW_016108515.1:0-1173 GCF_001604975.1 Cebus imitator
TTTAGATTTGCTTGTCATGTCTTCTTAGGCTCCTATTAGCTATGATATTTTCTCATAATGTCCAAGTATTTGATGATCTTTGACAGTTTTGAGGAGTACTGATCAAGTATTTTTTTTATATCCCCCTCACCTATTGGAATTTGTCTGATGCTTTTCTCATGATTGGACTAGGGTAGTGGGTTTTGGGGAGGAAGACCACAAAAGTGTAGTGCCATTCTCAACACATCACATCAAGGGTATATACTGTAACATGATTTATCACTCTTAATATCATTTTTTTTTCATTTCAGCAAAAGTATAGAAATCATTTTTTTTTACCCAATTTACTTAAGGAGGTCACACTTCTTTTAGAAATGTCTAAAAATTGAGAGTTCTAACAAAGACAAAATTCCACACTGCAGTTCACATTTCTTTTATTTTTATTTTTTTAATTTTAATTTTTTTATTTTTTGAGACAGAGTCTCACTGTGTTGCCCAGGCTGGAGTGCAATGGCGCAATCTTGGTTCATTGCAACCTCTGCCTCCCAGCTTCAAGTGATTCTCCTGCCTCAGCCTCCTGAGTAGCTGGGACCACAGGTGCCTGCCACCACACTCGGCTAATTTTTGTATTTTTAGTAGAGACAGGGTTTCACCATGTTGGCCAGGATGATCTCGATCTCTTGACCTCATGGCCTGCCTGCCTTGGCCTCGCAAAGTGCTAGAATTCCAGGCATGAGCCACCACGCCTGGCCCAGATTTGTAATATAAGTTTTAAACTATTCTTGCTTTTCTTGTGGACAATTAAAATAAATCCTTATTATTCCACTTTAACCCATAAATTTCCTCTTCAGGATCACATTTGATGTATGTCATGTCAAATTTTCACTGAATTACCTCCACTTTACATTCAAATGAATATGTTTCCCAGAATATGACCTTTTATTTTTCTTGCTAGATACCTCAGCTTTTTTCACATTTGTTTTAATATACTAGAATGAAGTTTTTGCTTAGGAATAAGGATATCTTCTGCACTCATTACCTACGTTTGCATGAACTCTTTACTTTAAAATTAAATGATGGCTTTTTATAGAATAATAAAGTATTTTTCATTTCTCATCAGGTTTTGTGGCACTTGGATATCTTCCAACGTAGCTTTAGGGAGCTTACAACTCACAAGTGCATGGGAGATTCCTG
>NW_016108515.1:3658-5360 GCF_001604975.1 Cebus imitator
CTAGGATTCCTAGATCATACAATATGTATGTCTTCAACATTTTTAGATAATGCGTTTTGGTTTGCAATGTGGTGGTACTCTTGTATATCCTGATCAGCACGCTTATTTTGGAAGCTGAGAAAAGACACTTCTGAAATTTATACAACAAACAGGGAAAGATAGGACGCTACTGAAAAATAACAATAAAGTGAATGACTACAGAGTAAGTAGGCTAAGTTATTTATTATTTAATTTTTACGTGAAATAGGAACTTGTTCTGTTGCCCAGGCTTTCCATAAATATGAATGCAACTGCCTACATGTGGGCAAAAAATGTGTGTAGGATGCTAAAAAAACTGACAGGCTTTAAGTAAAGCCTAATCACGGACATTTAGGAAAGTATATACAAAGTACATTTAATTCGTTCCTTTTTGTTTCCTATGGCATCAGTGGTCACAAAATATAGTGGTCCAATAAAGTGCTAATGAGAAATAGATAATTTTTCAAGAGCCTAACTTAAGCAACCATGTTTGACGGAGGAAACTTATCTTTATCCTTAGTAACACATTCGGGATGGTCTGGAATTATGTTGCTGTTCGTGTTGTTATTGTTGCTGTTTTCCAAAAGAACCAAAGGAGGAAAACAAAGCTTCATTCCAGAGGGAGAAAAACATGAGGTTGGAAGAATTTACACACATTTCCACAGCCTTACCTTGGAGAAGTTTTCTTTCTTCAAATTGTTTCCTCATATCCTTATCCTGTTTTCTTCTATTTCCAGCCATCCCATGGCAAGAAAGAGCTCCTAGAGAGAGAAGACAAAGACGGTCTGTGTTGCAAAAGAAGCCCCAGGCTGAAGACTGGAGAACGGAATGTGCAACTTGCAAGGGAACTGAAGACAATGAAAATCATGTCAGGTACGTTGGATGCAAAAAGCTTGTCTGGAGAAGATCAAGGTTCCATGTTTATGATTTGCCCATCACAAGAAAAATGGAAAACGAAATGGCAGGGTAGGACCTTCCTTAAAATGTGATTTAGTGGGAAAAGTCCTTCAGAAACAGATTTCATCCACTGACTAACTTCCCACGCACGGTTACTCTCTGGACTTAGGTGTCCATAAGAATGACAATCTGCATTTTAAAACCGGGAATTGTTTTTCTCTGGACAGGACAAGTTGACAATGGATCTCCGTGTATAGGCCATCAAAACAATTGGATGTAAACACTCTGTAGCAAGATGATGATGTTTTCTGGAAAAATAATAAAGTGACTAGGATCTGTTAGCATGTTGTGCTTGGCTTTGGTGGGGGTAGTCAGCGGCATGCCTGGACATCCGTCTCGGGTTTTGACTTCGCCCCAGAAAGCTTCTGAGACGCTCTCTCAACCCGATCTGCCCCAAGGGGAGGCCAGTTCCGGGTGTGGCCGCCTCTGCCGCTGCGCTTGCCGCTTTGTATTTTTCACACCGTCTCCAGATAGCGGTGCTGAGAAGCAGGGGTGCCTGGGCTTGGAGACCAAGGCAGGGCCCCTTGGTGGGTGGCCCAGGACGAAGCGGGGCAGTGACCTCATGGAGCTGGGGAACGGAATGTACAACTTGCAAGGGAACTAGAGACATTGAAAATCCTGTCAGGTAAGTTGGATGCGAAAGGCTTGTCTGGAGAAGATGAAGGCTCCTCCCTCCTGGAGGGCCTCAGGCATCTTTCTGGGGTCCACCGACCCCGCCACACCTCAC
>NW_016108515.1:6420-8232 GCF_001604975.1 Cebus imitator
CAAAACCAAACTCTTCCATTGGCCCCTGGTCCTGCCGCACATGTAGGTCTGCTACTGTCCTCAGGACCCCTTAAGGGACTACACTGTTGTGCAGGTTTCCTACATGGGATTCTTGTTTTAAGAAGAATTGTCGTTTCTGTGTCAGAGTGAGTCTCAGATTCTGTATTTCCAGTAAGCACTCAGGGGATGCGAGTGCTTATGGGTCATGATTAATATTTCCAAGAGCAAGTGTCAGTATTTTTCTTTGCAAGTCATTATTGTAGATGTGGGGTCTGCATCTAAAGCCCTCTTCTGGATAGTCTTCATTTTTCTTCCTAATTTCTTTAATCAGATAATTCAAACACACTGATTGGTAACTAGGATGGAAACAGAGTCATAGTTCCTAAATCATCTTTTCTTGAATGACTCATTTAGCAGACTCTTTGCTTATCTAGGGACAGATTAAATGATCTGCAGATAGCCATGGGATGGCGGCATAATGGGTTTAGTAGCATGAAGAATTGAAACCACATTAAAGTAAGAAAACATTAATAGATTTATGGTATCATGTCATTGTGTTGAGAATGATTTGGTACCTACTCTAGCTTGGAAATGATCGTTGATCTCAGCTATCCGAGTAATTTTGAGGAACAGTGCCCGCTTTCTCTTCCAGTGTCTAAGGAACAGTGGTCTTCATGTGGGAATGGCAACGTCTACACAGAGGCTGTGCTGTGATTGGGGGAGATTTCTCACATATTGGCTGCAAATTCCCAGGTACGTACAGTTCCTTTAATCATCTGTATGCCTTCTTTGAAATGGTAAGTGTAATCTGAACTATAGGATGTGAATTGTAGCTGAATTAGTTTACAAGGATCTATTCTATGGCATTCTAACTGGTTTGACCTTAACTAGGACGTAGGAGCTGTGAGACCTTTTCCTTCTGCTCTTCTTTTGCTGCTGAAAACTCATCTCTTTTTACAAATATTGATGAACCTACCTACATGTGGGCAAACAATGTGAGTAGGACCACCCCAGGTTGAGCATTTCAGCTACAGAAGTCACACCTGACAAGTTAGGAAAACTGACACGCTCTGAGTAAATCCTAATCACGGACATTTAGGAAAGCATATAGAAAGTATATTTAATTTATTCCTTTTTATTTCCTATGGCATCAATGGTCACAAAATATATCGGTCCAATAAAGTGTTAATGACAAGTAGGTAATTTTTGAAGAGCCTAACTTAAGCAACCATGTTTGATGGAGGAACCTTATATCCTTAGTAACACATTCGGGAAGGTCTGGAATTGTGTTGTTGTTGTTGATGTTATTGTCGTTTTCCCAGAGAACCGGAGGAGGAAAACAAAGCTCCATTCCAGAGGGAGAAAAACATGAGGTTGGAAGAATTTACACACCTTTCTACAGCCTTACCTTTGAGAAATTTTCTGTCTTCAAATTGTTTCCCTCATATCCTTATCCTGTTTTCATCTCTTTCCAGATGTTGTTTGGCAGGAAAGAGTTCCTAGAGAGAGAAAACAAAGACAGTCTGTTTTGCAAAAGAAGCCCCAGGCTGAAGACTGGAGATCTGAATGTGCAACTTGCAAGGGAACTGGAGACAATGGAACTCCTGTCAGGTAAGTTGGATGCTAAAAGCTTGTGTGGAAGGCATGAAGGTTTCATGTTTATGATTTGCTATTCACAGCAAAAATGTAAACCCAAATGGAAGGGTAGGAACTTCCTTAAAATATGATTTAGTGGAAACAGTCCTTCAGAAACAGATTTCATCCACCGATTAACCTCCCACACATGGCTACACTCTGGACGTAGGTGTCCAT
>NW_016108515.1:9068-23665 GCF_001604975.1 Cebus imitator
GGTCCCTGGGCTTGGAGAGCAAGGCAGGGCCCCTTGGTGGGTGGCCCAGGTCGAAGGGGGAGCAGTGAGCTCAGGGAGCTGGGGAACGTTGGCCAACACCCTCCCGGAGGGTCTCAGACATCTTCCTCGGGTCCAGCGACCCCCACCACACCTCACCAGACTGAATCTCCAGCCCCGTGTGGCCGGATCCCTGCCCACACCGTCCGATCCGGAATCTCCTGGGGAGAGCAGTCCCGAGTGCTCACCTCGCGGTCTGAAGCGCCCTACCCCTTCGGCGGACCAGAACAGGAAAGTCGGTTCAGGGAGCCACCGAGGTAAGGACTCTCCGGCTCCTGGGCTGCATGTGGCACGCAGCCTCCTTCCCAGGGGCCGCCTCGGACACCACCGCCAGCACGTTCCCGTACCGCTGCGGCCGGCAGGTGGGGGAGCGCGGCCACTGTGGCTGGCCAGGCGGGCACGCCAATGCGCATGCGCAAGCGGCGCTGTCACAAGTGCGAGCTCCCACCCGGGGCTCACCTCACAGTGACCACCCCCGTGGCCTGGGGAACCGCCGTCTCAGCGGCTTCGCAAAGCAGGGGCCCTCCGTGGCAACGCCTCGGCGTTGGGCGACTGCCTCCTCTCTCCCGGGGACCGCCGGCGTGCTCCCGCGATTTCAGGAGTCGCGCAGGGCGGAATCAGGCTGAGAAAAGCTGCAGCGGAGCTTCAGGGATGGACAGGGGGATCCCCAAGGATCCCCACGATGCTACGGGCCTGCTAAGCTATGGGGGGTGCGTCTCCTGGAAAGCTATCCCTGCTGGGATTTCCAGGTACCGCCAGCCTGTGTGCCTCAGGGCTGCTCACTTCGCGAGGGACTTCCTGGCAGAGAACAGAACGCCTTAGGCTCAGGAGCTGCCTGCGACTGTTGCATGTCTCCGTGTGTCTTTCTTTCTGTGTGTGTGTTTCTGCGTGCGTCTGTGTGCGTGTCTGCATGTCTCTATGTGTCCGTGTGTCTGTGTATCTTTCTGTGTGTTATCATTTGTGTGTGCGAGCCGTGTATGCAGGAAATAAGTATAGTCAGTGCACTCCAGCGCGGTTTCTCTGTAGTCTGTCTTCCTTCTGGTGGACGTGTGTCCTCGGCTAGCTTAGGGGCTGTGGGGCACCTCCTTCTTTGTGTTGCTTCAGGTTTCTAAGCCTTAGTGTAGTGAGTGTCTGGCTCCCACCCGAAGACTTCCAAATCACCGGCCCATCCCGAGAGGGTCACTCCCCCAGAAAGAAGACCAACGCAGCACACCGAAAACCAAACTCTTCCACGGGCCCTTGGTCCTGCCGCACATGTAGGTCTGCTGCTGTCCTCAGGACCCCTTGAGAGACTACACTGTTGTGCAGGTTTCCCACATGGGATTCTTGTTTCAAAAAAATTGTCATTTCTGTGTGAGAGTCAGCTTGAGATTCTGTATTTCGAGTAGGCACTCAGGGGATGAGAGTGCTTATGGGTCATGTTTGATATTTCCAGGAGCAATTCTCAGTATTGTTTTCCGGAAGGAATTATTGTAGATGTGGGTTCTGCATTTAAAGGCCTCTTCTGAATAGACTCTTCCTTTTTCTTCCTACTTTCTTTCATCAGATAATTCAAACACAGTGATGGGCAACAGAGATGGAAACAGAGAGACAGTTCCTAAATCGTCTTTTCTTGAAGAGCTCATTTAGCGGACTCTTTGCTTATCTAGGGACAGATTAAAAGGCCTGGAGGTAGCCATGGGATGTCGTCACAATGAGTTTGGTAGCATGAAGAATTGAAATCACATTAAAGTAAGAAAACATTAATAAATTTATAGCATCATGTCATTGTGTTGAGAATGATTTGGTACCTACTCTAGCTTGGGAATGATCCTTGATCTCAGCTCTCCGAGTAATTCTGGGGAGCGGTGCCCGTTTTCTCTTCCAGTGTCTAAGGAACAGTGGTCTGCATGTGGGAATGGCAACATCTACACAGAGGCTGTGCTGTGACTGGGGGAGATTTCTCACATATTGGCTGCAAATTCGCAGGTACGTACAGTCCCTTTGATCATCTCTATGCCTTCCTTGAAATGGTAAATGTAATCTGAACTACAGGATGTGAATTTCAGCTGAATTAGTTTACAAGGACCTTTTCTATGGCATTCTAACTGGTTTGACCTGCCTGAATTAGGACTTAGGAGCTGTGAGACCTTTTCCTTCTGCTCTTCTTTTGCTGCTGAAAACTCTTCTCTTTTCATAAAGATGAATGCACCTGCCTCCACATGGGCAAACAATGTATGTAGGACCATTCCAGGTTGAGCATTCCAGCTACAGAAGTCACACCTGACAAGTTGGGAAAACTGACACGCTCTGAATAAATCCTAATCACGGACATTTTGGAAAGTATATACAAAGTACATTTCATTTGTTCCTTTTTGTTTCCTGTGGCATCAATAGTCACAAAACATAGTGGTCCATTAAAGTGCTAATGAGAAATAGATAATTTTTCAATAGCCTAGCTTAAGCCACCATGTTTGACGGAGGAAACTTCCTTTTATCCTTAGTAACACTTTCGGGATGATCTGGAATTTTGTGGTGGTTGCTGTTGTTGTTATTGTTGTTGTTGGCCCAGAGAACCAGAGCAGGAAAACAAAGATTCGTTCCCGAGGGAGAAAAACATGAGGTTGGAAGAATTTACACTCCTTTCCACAGCCTTACCTTGGAGAAGTTTTCTTTCTTCAAATTGTTTCCCTCATATCCTTCTCCTGTTTTCTTCTATTTCCAGCCATCGGATGGCAGGAAAGAGCTCCTAGAGAGAGAAGACAAAGAGGGTCTGTGTTGCAAAAGAAGCCCCAGGCTGAAGACTGGAGAACGGAATGTGCAACTTGCAAGGGAACTGCAGACAATGAATATCGTGTCAGGTAAGTTGGATGCTAAAAGCTTATCGGGAGGGGATGAAGGTTCCATGTTGATGTTTTGCTCATCCCAGGAAAAATGGAAAACCAAATGGTAGGGTAGGACCTTCCTTAGCATATGATTTAGTGGAAACAGTCCTTCAGAAACAGATTTCATCCACTGAGTAACTTCCCACACACGGTTACTCTCTGGACTTAGGTGTCCATAAGAATGAGAATCTGCATTTTTCACACCTGGAATTGTTTTTCTCTCGACAGGACAAGTGGGCAACGTGTATAGGCCATCAAAGCAATTGGATGGAAGCACTTTGTAGCAAGATGATGATGTTTCCTGTGAAAACAATAAAGTGACTAAGATCCGTTAGCATGTTGTGCTTGGCTTTCTTGGGGGTCCTCAGCGGCATGCCTGGACATCCCTGTCGGCATTTGCCTTCGCCTCAGAAAGCTTCTGAGACGCTCTCTCCACCCGATCTGCCCCGGGGGGAGGCCGGTTCCGGGTTTGGCCGCCCCTGCCGCTGGCCGCGCTTGCCGCTTTGTCTTTTTCACACCATCTCTGGACAGCTGTGCTGAGAAGCAGAGGTCCCTGGGCTTGGAGACCAAGGCAGGGCCCCTTGGTGGGTGGCCTAGGTCGAAGCGGACAGTGAGCTCATGGAGCCGCGAAACGTTCTGCTGACACCCTGCTGGAGGGCCTCAGGCATCTTTGTGGGGTCCACCGACCCCCGCCACACCTCAGCAGGCTGAATCTCCAGGCCTGTGGGGCGCGATGCGTACCCACGCCGTCCCATCCGGAATCCACTGGGCAGAGCACTCCCGAGTGCCCACCTCACCGTCTCAAGCGCCCTCCCAATTCTGCCTATCCCAAGAGGAAAGTCAGGACGGTCGGCTCCTGCGCAGCTTGTGGCACGTAGCCACCTTCCCCGGGGCCGCCTCGGACACAACCGCCAGCATTTTCCGGTGCCGCTGCGGCCCGCGGGCAGCAGAGCGCCGACAGTGCCCTGGTCAGGCGGACACGCCAATGCGCATGCGCAAGCCGTAGGTGACAAGCGCGAGAGGCCAAGGCAGGCCCGCCTCACCGTGATCGCCCCCGTCGCCTAGGCGACCACCGTCTCAGCAGCTTGGCAAAGCAGGGGCCATCCCTAGCAGTGCCTCTGCGTTGGGCGACGGCCTCCCGCTCCCCGGGATCGTGGCCCGGGTCCCGCGATTTCAGGAGTCGCGCGGGGCGGAAGCAGGCTGAGAAAAGCTGCAGCGGAGCTTCAGGGATGGACAGGGGGAACCCCAAGGATCCCCACGATGTTACCGGCCTGCTCAGACGCTGTGACGGGTGCGTCTCCTGGAAAGCTGTCCCTGCTGGGATTTCCAGGTACGGCCAGCCTGTGTGCCTCGGGGCTGCTC
The DNA here is from genome assembly GCF_001604975.1 of Cebus imitator. Classification (NCBI taxonomy): domain Eukaryota; kingdom Metazoa; phylum Chordata; class Mammalia; order Primates; family Cebidae; genus Cebus; species Cebus imitator. The sequence continues at coordinate 13,352 of NW_016108515.1, forward strand.
ACTCAGCGAGGGACTTCCCAGCAGAGAGCAGAACCCTGTAGGATCAGGAGCTGCCTGCGACTGTTGGATGTCTCCGTGTGTCTTTCTTTCTGTGTGTGTGTTTCTGCGTGAGTCTGTGTGCGTGTCTGTGTGTGTGTGTGTGCGTGTCTGTGTGTGTGTCTGTGGTGTTTGTGTGTGTTAACTTTCCTGGGTGTGTTCATTTGTGTGTGTCAGTCCTGTATGCTGGACATGAGTGTGGCCAGCGCACTCCAGCGTGGTTTCTCTGTAGTTCCTCTACCCTTTGTTACCCACCTGTTCTTGGCTCAGCTTTGGGGCTGTGGGGCCCTGTCTTCTTTGTGTTGCTCCTGGTTTCTGAAGCCTTAGTGTAGTGGGGGTCTGGCTCCCACCCAAAGGCCTCCTAATCGCCTGCCCATCGTGAGGGGGTCACTCCTGTGGATCGAATACCAACACAGCACACCCAAAACCAAACTGTTCCACAGGCCCTTGGTCCTGCTGCACATGTAGGCCTGCTGCTGTCCTGAGGACCCCTTGAGAGACTACACTGTGGTGCAGGTTTCCTACATGGGATTCTTGTTTAAAACAAAATTGTCATTCCTGTGTCAGAGTGAGCTTGAGATTCTGTATTTCGAGTAGGCACTCAGGGGATGCCAGTGCTTATGGGTCATGTTTGATATTTCCAGGAGCAATTCTCAGTATTGTTCTCTGGAAGGAATTATTGTAGATGTGGGGTCTGCATTAAAGCCCTCTTCTGAATAGAGTCTTCATTTTTCTGTTGGGATCCCTCCCATGTGAGACTGCAAAGCAGGTATTCACTATACGGGAGGTTGAGCCCAGCAGCAGGGCCTCCAGTCAGAGGGAAGTCGTGATAAGGAAGTTGGGGACAAGAGAAAAAGGAGAATCTAGTTAAAAGACAACCAGATGGTTGAAACCAGATGGCCTGCTTTCATGTGGAACAAGGTTTTTTGCTACAGAAACTTGCTTATGAGCACCAAAGATATTATTATCTTCTATAACCACTTATTGCTTAGCTGTCAATTTATTCTATAGAACTGATGATTTAGCTACTTGATTTTTCCTTACCATGACGTCAATCAGACCCTGAAAATGTATATATTCTGAGACTTGAAAAATAAAGTTGCTGGTGGAGCACTTACTCCCCAGACCTCCTGACCCTGCTTTTCTGTCTCCTATTTTTCCTGCACACTCCCCATTCAGGTTGGAGCCCTCTTGCTGGTCAAGAGACGCGGTGCCCGAAAGCAGGGACCTGAAATCAGGGATCTTACTGATGCTTAAGGTGAGTGGCTGCAGCAGTAAGTAGCAAAGTTCTAAAGAAGTTTTTGTAAATACAAAGGCCTAAAGAGTTCTTGTAAATACAAAGGTTTGAGAAGTTTTTGTAAATACAAAGGTTAAGGATTGAAATTAATCAGGAGTAAAAATGGGGCAACTAGAGTCAAAAGAACATAAGTTGTTTGTACATTTATTGCATTCTGTGATTAAATCTCAAGGTCATGATATAAAGTTTAGTCAAGTACAGCAGTTTTTGCACATTATTTGTGAATTGTGTCCCTGGGTTCCTGAAAGAGGAAGTTTGGATGAAAGGGCTTGGGGACGTATTGGAGAAAAAATTAATCAATTTTGTTCTCAAAATAATAATCCACCTCAAGCTGCCATATTAACCACTGTTTGGAGTAAGCTTCATGGCTGTGTTTGTCCTTCTCCGCTGCCCTCTGCCCCTCCTAATTCCACACCACCTTTGCCTGTCCCTGAGCCCATGGCTTCTCAGGCACAAGCAGGTCCTGCACCAGGAGACTCAGCATTTCCCCCGATACAGCCTGAGCAAGAGGAAATGGCTGAAAGAGGCTCTTGTAGTCATCATAGTGAGTATGATTCTGACCCTTATGATGTTTCTCTTGATGAGGTTGTGGTTCAGACCCCTAAACCTCCAGAAAATATGCCTAACTGGCAGCCTGGTCCCATTATGCTTACCCTACCCCCTGACTTTTTAAAACAGTTCCAGGATTTACTTTCGCTTTGTTCTCGTGCAGTTAATAATCAACAATGTTTTCCTGTGGCGCAGGGAAAGGAAACAAATATGGGAAGTTACTCTCCTGGGGGTATGCCTTTAACTTTGAGAGTTACAGATGATGCTCCTGTGACTCCTTTAACATGTGCTTTGTTGTCAAGTAAAAGAGGATTTTCTGATGTAGATAGCATGTTTCCTTCTCTTTTTCCTGTTATGGAAGTTCATGATGCTCAAGGACAAGTAGTTCGTAGATATCAGCCTATTCCACCAAAAACCTTAAAAGAATTAAAAGAGGCTGTTGTTCAATACGGTCCTACTGCTCCTTATACTATTTCTCTCTTGGAAAATTTAACTGGAGAAGCCCTTCCTCCTCATGATTGGGGTCGGCTTGCTAAAGCATGCCTTTCTGGTGGTGATTATCTCCTCTGGAGAGATGATTATGCTGATCGTGCTTATGATCAGGCACAAAGAAATCATGCTCACCAAATTCCAGTTACTTTAGATATGCTTATGGGAAAAGGACAGTATGAAGGTCTTAATGCTCAAATACAACTTTCTGAAGTAGCCTATGGACAAATTAATATTTTAGCCTTGCAAGCTTGGAAACAACTGCCAACGACAGGGGTTAAAACTGAGGAATTGGCAAACATTAGGCAAGGCCCTGATGAGCCATATCAAGATTTTGTGTCTCGTCTCCTACAAGCTGTAGGCAGATTATTGCAAGATGGAGAAGCTGGCACTCTATTAGTTAAACAATTGGCATATGAAAATGCTAACACAGCATGTCAAGCAACTATACAGCCATGGAAAAAAGGAGGCACACTTGCTGATTATATCCACCTTTGTGCCGATATTGGTTATGCTTATCAGCAAGGATTAGCCATGGCTGCTACCCAAGCAGGAATGTCTGTTGCCGCTTATGTGAAACAAAAATTTAATAATAAGGGAGGACAACTACTTAAGTGTTTTAAATGTGGTAATTCTGGACATATTGCCCGGCAATGACAGTCTGATGGGACTGAGGAAAGAAAAATACCTCCGAATCCTTATAATAATGAAAGACAACCTGGAGAATGTCCTCGTTGTCATCGAGGAAATCATTGGGCTAATGAGTGCCACTCTAAGCGAGATGCACAAGGAAATTATTTACAGCCTAAGTCGGAAAACGGCCAGAGGGGGCTGTCCTGACCCCCACAGAAATTCAGGGCACCTGTCCTCCAGGAGACACCCAATCAAGGAATGGCCAATCCATTTCTCAACTCTACAGGGCAACACCAAGTAGTGCAGGACTTGACCTCTGTCCCTCCTCCCGAGAACTATTAACTCCAGAAATTGGTCCACAAGCTATTCCTACAGGAATTTTTGGCCCTTTGCCTCAAGGCCATTTTGTTCTCCTGTTAGGCAGAAGTGGATGGACTGTGAAAGGACTACAAGTCCTTCCTGGGGTCATAGATGCAGATTATACGGGAGAAACTAAAGTTATGGATATGGGTACCTCGAGGAATATTTACTTTGACTCCTGAGAAGCCTATTGCTCAGCTCCTTCTTATACCTATAAATACTTCCATAGGCAAATCTCTTTCCACTGAGACACGAGGACGTTCAGGTTTTGGGTCCTCAGATCATGCCTATTGGGTGCAATCTATTACTGCTTCTCGCCCTGAATTGACATTATGGATTAATGGCAAGCCTTTTAAAGGACTGCTAGACACTGGAACTGATATTTCTATTATCTCTGCTCATCATTGTCCTTTACAATGGCCATGTTCTCCCTCTATGACTTGCTTACAAGGAATTGGAATGAGTAAAAATCCTGAACAATCTACTATTTTACTAAAATGGACTGATGATGAAGGACATGAGGGACATTTCCGACCTTATGTCCTCCCAGGACTTCCATTTAATTTATGGGGTCAAGATGTTTTAGAGACAATGGGAGCTAAAATTGTTATAGGGAATATTGCTTGGCAACTTATGAGAGACCAAGGCTATCAAGAAGGGGAAGGTCTGGGTAAAAACTTACAAGGAATAACAAAACCTGTGTGTCCTTCCCCAAAATATGACAAACGGGGTTTAGGGTATTTTTCTTAGGGGCCACTTATCCTCCCGATGCCCGTGCTGATGCTATTTGCTGGAAATATGACTCTCCAGTGTGGGTAGAACAGTGGCCCTTATCCAAAGAAAAAATTTCTGCCGCTGGAGAGTTGGTTCGGGAACAACTTGAGGCAGGACATATCCGACCTACTCAAAGTCCTTGGAATTCTCCAATTTTCGTTATTAAGAAAAATCTGGTAAATGGAGACTTTTCCAGGACTTAAGAAAGGTGAATGAAACTATGGAAATAATGGGGCCTCTTCAACCTGGCCTGCCATCTCCTGTGGCAATACCCCAGAACTGGAAACTGATTGTTATTGATTTAAAAGACTGTTTCTTTACTATACCTCTTGTACCGCAAGACTGTTAAAAGATTTGCTTTTAGCGTCCCATCTACTAATTATGAACAACCTTGGGACAGGTATGAATGTGTAGTGTTGCCTGAAGGCATGGCAAATAGCCCTACTCTGTGTCAGACTTTTGTTGCAAAGGCTATTCTTCCTGTAAGACAACAACATCCTGATATTATGCTTATTCATTACATGGATGATATATTAATTGCTGCTTCATCCAATAATCTCTTACAGTCTGCCTTTGTGCAACTACAAAATTGTTTGACTAATGCTGGATTGGTAATTGCTCCAGAAAAAATTCAATCCACTGCTCCTTATTATTATTTAGGAAAAATAATTGAATCTCAAAAAATATCTTATGAAATTCCAAAACTAAATACTTCTCAGTTAAAAACTCTTAATGACTTCCAAAAGTTTCTAGGTGACTTAAATTGGATCAGACCTAGTCTCAAACTTACTACAGGAGACTTAAAACCCTTATTTGACATTTTAAAAGGGCCTTCTAATCCTACTTCCCCACGCCAGCTTACTCCTGAAGCTAGGCAGACACTGCAAATTGTTCAAAAGGCCTTAACAGAGCAAAAATTAAATAGAATACAGGACAAGGCACCCTGGAGCTTTTGTGTGTTGCGTATACAGTACATGCCTACAGGTGTTTTCTGGCAACAAGGAATATTAGAATGGCTACACCTTCCTGCAAGCCGCGGTAAAGTAGTCACTCCTTACTATGATTTAGTTGCTGCTCTGGTTGCTAAAGGCAGAACTCGTGCCCTTGCACTGTTTGGATATAAGCCTTCAAAAATAGTAGTTCCCTATTCAGGTCCTCAGCAGACTTGGCTCTGGCAGTTTTCAGAAACTTGGCAAATTGCTTCTGCTGGATTTCCAGGAAATATTAGCTGTCATCTTCCAGCTGACAAAAATTTACAATTTTATGCTCTAAATTCTCTTATTTTTCCTCAAAAATGTGTTAAAACACCTTTGTCACAGGCACAACTGGCATTCACAGACGGATCCTCGTCTGGTATTGCTGCTGGGACTGTTAACAAACAACCCTTTTCTTTCCAGATGCAGGAAACTTCAGCTCAAAGAGTTGAGCTCCTTGCAGTACAATTTGTTCTGCTCCAATGGGATATTCCTCTTAACATCTATTCCGACAGCCAATATGTAGTTCAACTTGTGCAAACTCTAGAGACTGCTCCTTTGTGTTCTTCAGGCTCTTCTGCTACTATTCATCTTTTAATTCCATTGCAGGACTCCATGCGACAACGCCATCATTCTTTTTTCATAGGACATATTAGAGCTCACTCTAACCTGCCAGGACCTCTCAGTGATGGTAATCAGTAAGCTGATTCTCTCACTCACTCTCTGTTTCCTATTTTAACTCCTTTAAAGCAGGCACAAGCCTCTCATGCCTTGCATCATCAAAATGCCCCCAGTCTTCGGTTACAATTTAAAATTACTCGAGAACAGGCTCGACAGATTGTTAAACAATGTTCTGCCTGTCTTCCTCATTTACCAGTTCCTGTTCATTGTGGAGTTAACCCTGGAGGGCTACAGAGTGGCCACATATATCAAATGGATGTCACTCATTTTGCACCCTTTGGTAAATTTCAATATATACATGTAACCATTGACACCTTTTCTCATTTTCTAGTGGCATCTGCTCATACTGGAGAAGCTGTTAAAGATGTCATAGCTCATTGTTTATTAGTTTTTTCTATTTTAGGACCTCCTAAAATCCTTAAAACAGATAATGCTCCTGCTTACACCAGCAGAGGATTTAATCACTTTTGTTCTCAGTTTGGCATTCAGCATCGTACAGGTATACCTTATAATCCACAGGGACAAGGAATTGTTGAAAATGCTCATGCAATTTTGAAATTGACTTTACAAAAAATTAAAAAGGGGGAATCAGGAGCTGATCTGCATGAAACTCCTCATACTTGGCTGAGACATGCTCTCTATGTTTTAAATTTTTTGACTTTTGATGCAGAAGGACATTCTGCTGCAGAACGCTTTTGGCACCCTAGCCCCAGAGCACAAGCATAAGTGTTTTGGAGGGATATTTTGACTAACAAATGCAATGATCCCGTCCTTATAGGGGGACGAGGACATGTTTGTGTTTTTCCTAGATCTGCTGAAAGTCCTCTGTAGGTCCCGGGACGGCTGGTGAAACATGGATCTCCTCTCAGTGGGAAAGCCCAGGACACTGAACCCTCGGCTGAGACAACTGCATTTGTCCCCTCCACTGCCACGTCATCGTCGAAGGAGACGTCGGCCTGCCCAGAACACACAGCATCTTCCCACTTGGGGTCAACTGAAGCGCCTTTGTGCTGAAGCAGCCTTGGAGGATGGACTATGCCCTTTTTGACAACTCCTTCTGGTCAGACCCTTTCCTCTTTTTGGAGACTACTTTTAACTTTAACCTCTAGTGTTATGAAAGCTGGTAAGAGAAGCAACTATTCCCCTCAAAGGCAAACAACCTGTATACAAGCTTGTGTAGCCTCCCCTTATGCTATTCTTTATGGAAATATAGCTATAAGTAAAATCAATGGACATTATTCTATAACTTGCCCTGATTGTATTCTTACTAATTGTATCGATTCAACTGTTTTCCCAACTCCAGTTATTATGATTGTACATCAACCTCCTTATATTATGCTTCCTGTTAATATTTCTGAACCTTGGTATGATGATAGAGGATTACAAGTTTTGCAACAGGTTAGGGACTTAATGATGCGTCCAAAAAGATTTTTAGGATTGCTCCTTGCTAGTATCATTGCTATAGTTACAATTATTGCAACTGCTGCCACTGCTGCTGTTAGTTTAGCACAGAATATACAAACTGCTGTATTGTATATGTTAATCATTTAGCTAAGAATATTTCTATGTCTTTAGGAACTCAAATGGATATATATAAGAAATTAAAAGCAAAGTTAAATGCCTTAGAAGAAACTGTTGCTCTTCTTGGAGACAAATTGTATAATATGCAAAATCGTCTTGCACTTCGTTGCCATGCTGAATTTACTTTCATTTGTGTTACTAATAAGGAATATAATGCCTCTGAATGGCAATGGCCTTTGGTTAAGGCCCATTTTCAAGTTATATGGTCTCATAATAATTTGTCTTTGGATGGTTATAAATTGCAAAAACAAATTCATGCAATTGATGCTTCTAGAGAACAACTACCTGTAGATACTGATATAGCCAAAGATATTGTGGATACATTGTCCTCATGGATGCATTGGTCAAATTTACCATCCTTTTTGTCCTTAATTGGCTTAGGGGTTTTGGCCCTCCTATTGGTTCTCCTTTTGCCTTTAGTCATTCAACTCCTGTTCTCCTCCCTCCATCAGCTGCAGCTTGGCTTGTATGAGTTGCAACTAAAAAATAAAAAAGGGGGACCTGTTGGGAGCCCTCCTGTGTGAGACTGCAGAGCAGGTACTCACTATACGGGAGGTTGAGCCCAGGAGCAGGGCCTCCAGGCAGAGATAAGGAAGATAAGGAAATTGAGATAAGGAAGTTGGGGACAAGAGAAAAAGGAGAATCTAGTTAAAAGATAACCAGACGGGCGAAACCAGATGGCCTGGATTCATGCAGAACAAGCTTTTTTGTTACAGAAACTTGCTTATGAGCACCAAAGATGTTATTATCTTCTATAACCACTTATTGCTAAGCTGTCAATTTATTCTATAGAACTGATGATTTAGCTACTTGATTTTTCCTTACCATGATGTCAATCAGACCCTGAAAATGTATATATTCTGAGACTTGAAAAATAAAGTTGCTGGTGGAGCACTTACTCCCCAGACCTCCTGATCCTGCTTTTCTGTCTCCTATTTTTCCTGCACACTCCCCATTCAGGTTGGAGCCCTCTTGCTGGTCACAAGTTCCTGGCATTTTTCTTCCTAATTTCTTTCATCAGATAATTCAAACACAGTGATGGGCAACAGAGATGGAAACAGAGAGACAGTTCCTAAATCGTCTTTTCTTGAAGAACTCATTTAGCGGACTCTTTGCTTATCTAGGGACAGATTAAATGGTCTGCAGGTAGCCATGGGATGTTGCCACAGTGGATTTGGTAGCATGAAGAATTGAAATCACATTAAAGTAAGAAAACATTCATAGATTTAGAGTATCATGTCATTGTGTTGAGAATGATTTGGTACCTAGTGTAGCTTGGGATTGATCCTTGATCTCAGCTGTCTGAGTAATTCTGGGGAGCAGTGCCCGCTTTCCCTTCTAGTGTCTAAGGAACAGTGGTCTGCATGTGGGAATGGCAACATCTACACAGAGGCTGCGCTGTGATTGGTGGAGATTTCCAAGATATTGGCTGCAAATATTCAGGTACGTACAGTACCTTTGGTCATCTGTATGCCTTCCTTGAAATGCTAAATGTGATCTGAATGCTAGGATGTGAATGTTAGCTCAATTAGTTTACAAAGACCTTTTCTATGGCATTCTAACTGGTTTGATCTGCCTGAACTAGGACTTAGGAGCTGGGACACCTTTTCCTTCTGCTCTTCTTTTGCTGCTGAAAACTCATCTCTTTTCATAAAGATGAATGCACCTGCCTCCACATGGGCAAACAATGTGGGTAGGACCATCCAAGGTTGAGCATTTCAGCTACAGAAGTCACACCTGACAAGTTAGGAAAACTGACACGCTCTGAGTAAATCCTAATCACGGACATTTAGGAAAGTACATGCAAAGTACATTTCATTTGTTTCTTTTTGTTTCCTATGGCATCAGTGGTCACAAAATATAGTGGTCCAATAAAGTGCTAATGAGAAATAGATAATTTCTCAATAGCCTAACATAAGCCACCATGTTTGACGGAGGAAACTTCCTTTTATCCTTAGTAACATTTCGGGATGGTCTGGAATTTGGTTGTGGTTGCTGTTGTTGTTATTGTTGTTGTTTGCCCAGAGAACCAGAGGAGGAAAAGAAAGATTCGTTCCCGAGGGAGAAAAACATGAGGTTGGAAGAAATCACACACCTTTCCACAGCCTTACCTTGGAGAAGTTTTCTTTCTTCAAATTGTTTCCCTCATATCCTTATTCTGTTTTTTTCTATTTCCAGCCATCGGATGGCAGGAAAGAGCTCCTAGAGAGAGAAGACAAAGAGGGTCTGTGTTGCAAAAGAAGCCCCAGGCTGAAGACTGGAGAGCAGAATGTGCAACTTGCAAGGGAACTGGAGAAAATGAAAATCGTGTCAGTTAAGTTGGATGCTAAAAGCTTGTCTGGAGAGGATGAAGGTTCCATGTTGATGTTTTGCTCATCACAGGAAAAATGGAAAACCAAATGGCAGGGTAGGACCTGTCTTTACATATGATTTAGTGGAAACAGTCTTTCAGAAACAGATTTCATCCACTGACTAATTTCCCACATACGGTTACACTCTGGACTTAGGTGTCCATAAGACTGAGAATCTGCATTTTTAACACGGGGAATTGTTTTTCTCTCAACAGGACAAGTGGACAACGGGTCTCCGTGTATAGGCCATCAAAGCAATTGCATGGAAACACTTTGTAGCAAGATGATGATATTTTCTGTGAAAACAATAAAGTGATTAAGATCCGTTAGCATGTTGTGCTTGACTTTCATCCTGAGGAGCAGGGGTCCCTGGGCTTAGAGAACAGCAGTCCTGAGGAGCAGGGGTCCCTGAGGTTACAGGACAAGTCAGGGCTCCTTGGTGGGTGGCCCAGGTTGAATCGGGGCAGTGAGCTCATGGAGTCAGGGAACGTTCTGCTGACACCCTCCCGGAAGGTCTCAGGCAGCTTTCTGGGGTCCACCGACCCCTGCCACACCTCACCAGACTGAATCTCCAGCCCTGTGGGACCCG
>NW_016108515.1:26755-28067 GCF_001604975.1 Cebus imitator
TCATGTTGAGGTTCACAAATGCATTAATTAGAATAATGGCTTTTTGGCTGGGCACGGTGGCTCATACCTGTAATCCCAGCACTTTGGGAGGCCAAGGCGAGCGGATTACCTGAGACCAGCCTGGCCAAAATGATGAAACACTGTCTCTACTAAAAAAATACAAAATCAGCCAGGCGTGATTGCGCCTGCAATGCCAGCTATTATGAAGGCTAAGGCAGGAGAATCACTTGAACCCAGGAGGCGGAGGTTGCAGTGAGCCGAGATTGTGCCACTGCACTCAAATCTGGGCCACAAGAGCAAAACTCTGTGTCGAAAAAAAAAAGAAAAAAGAAAAAAGAAAAAAAGAATGACTTTTAAATTTCTTCTTAATTTGAGCTGGTCTTGATGTGGTTAGTCACTGAACCCATTTATTTCATACATGTTAGAGTGAAACCTAATTTGTAATGTCAGCAGTTAAACTTTAAAGTAGAAGTGTTTTTCTGAGGCAACACAAAGCTTTGTGTGGTGATTGAGCCCAAAAGATTTCTGCATGATCAAATAACAAGCTACACTGAATTCCTGTAATGTGTAAAGTACTACGTAAGGCAATGCAGGGAAAAAAGATTAATTAATTTATCCACTTACTATTTACTGACACTTGGCTGAGTGAGGTGGGTCATGCCTGTAATCTCAGCACTTTGGGAGGCTGAGGTGGGTGGATCACCTGAGGTCAGGAGTTCAAGACCAGCCTGGACAACATGGTGAAACCCCGTCTCTAACAAAAATATAAAATTAACTGGCTGTGGTGGAGGGCACCTGCAGTTCCAGCTACTTGGGAGGCTGAGCCAGGAGAATCACTTGAACCTGGGAGATGAAGGTTGCAGTAAGCTGAGATCCTGCCACTGCACTCCAGCCTGGGTTACAGAGCATGATCCAGTCTCAAAAAAAAAATAATAATAATAATTTATTGAGACCTATTTTGTGTCTGATTACTAAGCCTTCAGTATACAAATACAGGTAGAACTTGCCTTGGAATCGCTCAGACCCTATGAGGGCAGACTGATAGAGAAAAATATACTTACAATGTGATAAGCACAATACGTGAACATGAAAGTATGAGATAAAGTTCTGGCCCTGAAGCGTTTATATAGTTGTTGACAAGACAATGAATTGTCTCTCTCTCTCTCTTTTTTTTTCTTTTCAACAGTGTGTCACTGTGTTACTTAGGCTGCAGTGCAGAGGCAAGATCATGGCTCACGGCAACTTCAACCTCATGGGCTCCAGCCATCCCCATACCTCTGTCTCCTGAATAGAGCTGGGACTACAGGTGAGG
>NW_016108516.1:0-27954 GCF_001604975.1 Cebus imitator
AAAAATATCCTTGGCTATAGACATGCATTCTAATTTATACTACAGCAATCTAAAATCATATCAGCTTTCTAGGCTGATATGGTTCTGAGGGACTGTGTTAAAGAAAAACATCTCTTCCTGGGTCCTCAAGGGGCGTGGTTTCAAAGGCAGGAGTTTCCCACCTCCACCCTCTCCATCTGGGGACCAGAGGGGTTTCAAATGTAAAGTTCTTTGACTAGGTTTCCCGTGCATGGGCTAGGTAGAAAAATCCAGGTGGGCTTCTTTGTCCAAAAAGCCCGTGGAAACCTCTGGGAGGAGGCTCTGTTGTGATCAAGCAGCCAATCTGGTATCAGAGTCGAAGATCAGTCACTCTACAGGAATTTTGAAAGAACTCCTCTCATTGGACGAGAACATGAATGGGACGGAATAACTCAAGGGTTAAAATTCCTCTACTACCTCCCTATATAGAATCCTTCTCTGGATCCCCTCCCATGGCAGCATGGGAGCTGTCTCTCTTTCTCTTTCTAATAAATTGCTCTCTGCAAAACTCTTTGGGTCCATGATATTTATTTGAACAGCAAACTCACCACACCTCTGGGGCCCCTTTCCCCATTCTTCGGGGTAAGAGTGGCCAAGAACCTTGGATTGGGGAATTGAGAGTGTCTTTGGGACACCCCCACATCCCCCACACCCCTCCCTGTGACATCTTTTTGGCGAGCCAGTCAGGAGAACATTGGGCTTAAGAGCAGTGAGTGGTATGGACCCCTTTTGCTAGCTAATCTGTCCTTTCACTTCTTTGAAATTTGTTAAGGAGGTAAAGACTGGGTACAGTGGTACAGGCAAGGCTGGGTGGGCACCACCTGTGGAGAGCACCAGACCACCAGGCCTGCGTGGGGCCATGCGTGGAGGCAGCGGCTGGGCCCCGGCTGTCGAAGTGGCAGCTGCCTGTGCAAGCCATGCTCAGCCTTTCAAAATCATGGTCTAAAGACACAGATGTCAGGCTTTCTCTGAACCAGCTTCCCTTTCTTGCTGTTCTTTCTTTCTCTGGGCCAAGCCGAGGGCCGGGGGGAGGAAAGAGCAAGGCCTTGAACTCCCAGTTCAGTCTGGTTGAGGTTGGGACTCCACTTAAACCTCCAAAGAAAAAGCCACCTATGCCTTTCAGGCCCCAACCTCCTGGGTCCAGATTTCTGTAAGGCAAACTTCTTCCCAGCTGTTTCCTCTAAGATATTTCCTACACATGAGGGCCTCCTGCAATACACAGGGCCAGTTCCCTTAGTCAGCAGTGCTAGGTTCTGTGCTAACAGAGCCAGAGTCTTTCAGTGGGTACTGGAGGCTATAAGACATTGTGTTTCTTGTCACCCACAATTTCCCAATCCAACTGAGTGATCCCAGAATCCAATGATGTACGATTTGTCTTGCGTAGGATTGGCTCTCCATACGGCGGGGCTTCTCCATCTCGAATACTATAGTCAGAATGGGTCCAAGGCTCAAACAGTTAATTACAGGCCCCACAACCCTAGGGCATATCCCTATTAATGAAGAATAGGGTAGGGGAGAAGGCCTGGGTCCCGAGGGCATAGTTCCCACCTCGGGCATGTGCCCAGCCATTACCTTCTTTAAGATTATTGTGCTTAGAGGCCCATCTCAAGAAGTTTATTCTCCTGGGGCAGTTTTATGGTCAGGCCTATGTTAATTGAACTCTTGCTAGGGAATATTGGAATCCATTGCCGAAGCTCACTGGCCTAGTTCTTCAAGGATGCACTGGTACAGGGCCACTAAACCTGTCAGTCTCTATGTCTTTAAGGTGGCCATAAGGACATTCAGACAGTGAGCGTGTTTGCATGATGTTGGTAAGCATGACTAAACCCGGAACAAGGGAGGGCCCCGTAGATGATCACACGAGGAAACTACAAGGTGCCATAACTGGGGACGCCCCAGGGCTAGCAGTTGCAAGGAGTAACGGGGGATGCCGGCATCCCTGTGTTCAGTTTCAGATGGGTGCTACTCTTCCCCAGGCAAAGTCGCCCTTAAAGTGTATCCTGGATACCTGGGACCAATTTGGCCTATGATATTTGAAGCAGCAGCAGCTCATTTTTCTTTGCCAAACAGGGTGGCTGCGATACTCTCTGCTCAGTGGAGAAACCTGGCCTCCTAAGGGAAGTATAAATTATAACACCCTCTACTCTCTGCTCAGTGGAGAAACTATAAATTATAACACCCTCTACGATTAGACCTGTTCTGTAAGAGGGAAGGTAAATGGATTGAGGTCCCCTATGTGCAAGTTTTCTTTTCTTTGAGAGATAATCCTTGGCTATGTAAGGCCTGAAACCTATACCTTACTGACCTGCCTTCAGGACTACCCCCATATTTAGGCCTCCCTGTAGCTCCTCCCTCCACTGATACTGACCAGGTCTCCTCAGCTCCTGTAACCCAAGAGGAGTCAGGGAAGGCCAAGCTGCCAAGGCACCTCAGGCTACGGGGATGGCCCACCTGTGCCCCCTACAGGCAGCAGGAGGAGAATTTGGCCCCACCAAAGTACATACCCCTTTTCACTTTCTGACTTAAAGCAAATCAAGGCAGACTTAGGAACATTTTCAGATGACCCGGACAAGTACACAGATGTTCTGCAGTGCCTGGGTCAGTCCTTTGAATTATATTGGAAAGATGTCATGTTGGTGCTTAGTCAGACCCTAACCAGCAAGAGAGAGAGGCTGCTCCAGTACTGGCTCAAGAGTTTGGGGACACCTGGTACCTTAGTCAGGTACATGACCAAATGACACCAGAGGAGAAGGATAAATTCCCTACAGGTAGACAAGCAGTCCCTAGCACGGACCTTCACTGGGATCCTGACTCAGAACATGGGGACTGGAGCCGTAGGCACCTATTGACCTGCATACCTGCGGGATTAAGGAGAACTAGGAAAAAGCCCATGAACTCTGCAGTGTTATCCACCATAACTCAGGGACAGGAAGAAAACCCAACTTCCTTCCTTGAGCAGTTACTGGTGGCCTTAAGAAAGTATAGTCCCCTGTCACCAGACTCCATTGAAGGTCAGCTAATACTAAAAGACAAATTTATTATGCAATCAGCAGCAGACATTAGGAGGAAGCTTCAGAGGGTGGCCCTGGGGCCAGAACAGAGTCTAGAAACATTACTAAATCTAGCAACCTCGGTGTTCTATAATAGAGACCAGGAAGAACAGGCTGAAAGGAACAGGAGGGACCAGAGAAAAGCCGCAGCCCTAGGCATGGCCTTCAGGCAAGCAGACCCAGGGGGCTCAGAAGAGAGAAGGGCTTGGGTTAGCTGCCAGTCTGGCAGAGCTTGCTACCACTGTGGCCTAATGGGACACTGTAAGAGTGATCATCCCCAGGGAACGGACTACCTCCTCGTCCTTGCCCACTGTGCCAAGTGGATCACTGGAAGGCACACTGTCCTAGGGAACAAAGGTTCCCAGGGCCCAAGTTTGCTAACCAGATGACCCAACAGCAGGACTGAGGGTGCCCAGGGCAAGCACCAGCACAAGCCATCACCCTCAATGAGCCCCTGGTAAAGCTGACCATAGAGGGCCAGGTGCTCGATCTCCTGGTGTGGCCTTCACAGTTTTGCTTTCCTGTCCTGGACAGTTGCCCTCCAAGTGTGTAAATGTCCGAGGAGTCCTAGGACAAGCAGCCTCTCGATATTTCTCCCACCCCTAAGCTGTAACTAGGGAGAGATACTCTTCTCCATGCCTTCCTCATCATGCCAGAAAGTCCCACTCCCTTACTAGGGTGGGACCTGTTAGCCACAGCAGGAGCCATTGTCATATGAACATCATCAGGGAGGAAATCGCTCTCTGCTGCCCATTATTTGAAGAAGGGATTAATCCCGAGTTTTGGGCAATGGAGGGACAATTTGGACAGGCAAAAAATGCATGCCCAATTCGAATAAGGCTAAAGGATCCCAATTCTTTTCCTTACCAAAGACAGTACCCCCTAAGACTGGAAGCCAAAAAGGGGCTACAGGATATTGTATGAAACTTAAAAGCTCAGGGTCTAGTAAAGTCCTGTAACAGCCCTCGTAATACTCCAATTTTAGGAGAACAAAAACCTAATGGACAGTGGGGGCTGGTGCAAGATCTCAGGCTTATTAATGAAGCTGTGATTCCTTTACACCCAGCTGTGCCCAACCCTTACGCCTTGCTCTCTCAAATACCAGGAGAGGCACCATGGTTTACAGTCCTGAACCTTAAGGATACCTTCTTCTGTGTTCCATTACATCCTGACTCCCAGTTTCTGTTTGCCTTTGAAGACCCTTTAGACCAGAGTTCTCGGCTCACCTGGACAGTGTTACCCCAGGGCTTTCGAGATAGCCCCCAGCTGTTTACCCAGGCTCTAGCCCAGGACCTTAGTCGTTTTTCATATCCAGGTACCCTGGTTCTTCAATATGTGGATGACTTACTTTTAACTGCTAACTCAGAAACCCAGTGTCAGCAGGCCACCCAGGACCTTCTAAACTTTCTAGCCACCTGTGGATATAAGGTTTCCGAATCAAAAGCCCAACTCTGTAGGCAAGAGGTAAAATACCTAGGGCTTCTCTTGTCTAAGAGCACTTGGGCCCTTGTTGGAGAACGTCTCCAACCCATACTGGCCTTCCCCTATCCAAAGACCTTAAAACAGTTGTGGGGATTCTTAGGAATAACTCATTTCTGCTGATTGTGGATTCCCAGATGTGGTAAAATAGCCAAACCTCTATGCACTCTGATTAAGGAAACCCAAAAAG
Organism: Cebus imitator; assembly: GCF_001604975.1. Taxonomy (NCBI): domain Eukaryota; kingdom Metazoa; phylum Chordata; class Mammalia; order Primates; family Cebidae; genus Cebus; species Cebus imitator. The sequence continues at coordinate 4,738 of NW_016108516.1, forward strand.
CTAACACCATCTAAAACAATGGGGCCCTATGGCTGAGGCGGCCTTTTAGACCCTGAAGCAGGCAGTGCTGCAGGCTCAACTCTAAGCCTTCCTACAGGGAGCGACTTCTCCCTTATGTTACGGAAAAGTCAGGAGTGGCACTGGGGGTTCTCACCAAAACTCCGGGGACCACGCCACAACCAGTGGTGTACCTAAGTAAGGAAATTGATGGTCACACTGCTTGCAGGCTGTAGCCACGGTGGCTATATTGGTCTCAGAAGCTGTTAAAATAGTGCAGGGGAAAGATCTAACTGTATGGGCTTCACATCATGTAGCTGGAAACCCATCTCTCGTGGCCTTCTCTATTACTGATAGCACTCTCAAGGGCTCAAAACTCTCCTCAGAAAATAGGACTCAGCCCCTGTGAGATACTTTATGGACGGCCCTTTCTTACTAATGATCTCATGTTAGACAAGGAAACAGCAGATCTAATAAAAGACATAACCTCCTTGGCTAAGCACCAACAGGCTCTTAGAACCTTATCTGAAGAACACCCTAGGGAAAAGGGAGAGGGTTGTTCTGCCTGGAGACCTGGTGCTTGTTAAGTCTCTCCCCTCAGACTCTGCCTCTCTGGACCCATCTTGGGAAGGACCATTTTTGGTTATTCTGTCTACCCCAATGGTAGTTAAAGTGGTGGGAATTGACTCGTGGGTTCATCACACTCGGCTAAAGCCTTGGACACCTCCTGAAGGAAATCATAGGCCCTCCTCTCCACCACCTGAAGTTCCAGGAGGTGACCCTTGGTACACCTGCGAGCCTTTAGAGGATCTACATTTGCTCTTCTGACGAGATCCCCAGGAAAGTAACTACTCATGAGTCCAACTTACATCCTGGCATGAACAGGGCTACCACTCTTGACTTTACTGATGGTGACTGAACTCTATGCAGTCACCCCGATGGATTGGCCTAATAGCTCTTTTCTTCTCCTTCCTAGGGCCTCCATGACAATTTACACCGACTCTCAGGTGCAGAGTCTTCTCTTGCCAAGGCCATGCCACACTCAGACTCCAATTATTCCTTTCATAGTGGGGGCTGGGGGTGGAATAATAGAACTTGGTACTGGCATTGGAGAAGTTACTTCCTCTACTCAGTTTTACTATAAGCTATCTCAGGAGTTAAATAATGACATGGAAAAAGGTTGCTCATTCTCTCTGCAGAAGCAGCTAGCTCTTTAGCTGCCATGGCTCTTCAAAATAGAAGGGCCCCGGATCTGTTAATAGCAGAGAGAAAAGGAACCTCTCTCTTTTTAGGAAAAGAATGCTGCTACGTATGATTAAGGCTTAGAGTGTTGGGGGAGCGTAGAAAAAGTTAAGGCCAAAGAATTAGGCCTAGGCCAGTTACAGAGGACTTTGTACTTTAAATTAGTGAGCTCTGGCTTTGTTTTGTATGCTTTCAAACTATTTTCTAGTTGCTTATTAAGTCTTGTACTAGCACTTACAGCAGCTAGAGTGAAAATATGTAGCACAGGCAACCACTGCAGCTTTTCATGCCCATGGCAGACATTACTAATTGATCATAGCACTCTACTCCCTGAGCCTGGAGGCAATTTGAAAAATCCTTCCTTGGAGCCCTCTAGACAGCTGTTAACAATTGATCAGAGTTTTCATGACTTAAAACCTATTTTCCATCCCCAGCTCATGAGGAAGCCAAGTGTGTATTTGACAGAGATCAAGGTAGAGTCTTTCTGGCTGAGGCCCTGGGAAGGTCAAGGAGGTGGAGATGGTGGTGCCCTAGAGCTGACTTCACATTTCTTCCAAAATCCAATGATGCTGGTAGTTTGAAATTGGCCACGGTGGGAGTATCTGTATCATATAAACTAGTCAAATCTACAAATAAGGATTTTGTGGGAGGTTTTTGTTTTTATTTTTGGGGAGCTGGTTGTTAAACATTTTCCAGCACAATACTAAGCTAGGGGATGGGGGCAGAAAAATGGTGTCTACACTTCAAAGCCTTTAATTGCCCTCTCTGCCCACCCTTCACTGCATCACTTGAGCAAACCTCTCCTTCGGGGTGTCAACCATGGTAGAAAGTGACCAGCCACAGAAGCTGTTGAGTGTGCTTTTGTTTAAGATGAGATTTGTATTCTAGAAAGGCAACCCTGGCACAATGTGTTGGACCAACTGAAAGGGTGTAAAATCACAGACACTATCAGAGGCAAGAAAATTAGAAAGTAGTCTAATTGTCCTTGTCCAGATAAAGGATAATGAGTCCTGAACTAAGGCAGGAGCAGAACGAATAAAGAAGAAAGGACAAATATAATAGATGTTAGTGAAACAGAAATGATAGGACTTATTGGTTGATTGGCTGTCAAGGTGAAAAAAAAATAAAAACAGTCAAATTTCAAGTGAGTTTGCTATTCACTATGACAGAGTACACAGAAGTAGTGGATTTTGGTGGAAAATTCATGACTTGGGTTTAAAGCAAGTTGAGATGCCTGCACAGTAGGTAGAGTAGGCTGAGGCTCATAGGCACAGGGTCAACCAAAATGCATTTTCAAAGTCAGAAGACGGTGGGAAATTGACACCAGGTGATTAGAGGGAATCACTGGGAGACAATATGAAGTGAGAGTAAGTCTAAAGAAGAAACATGGAAACACGATGTTTAGAGGACACGCGAAGAAATGAATCAGCAAAGGACAGAAGGATCGACCAGTGGATGAGAAGGAGAACTGGAAGATAAGCCGAGGGAGACAGAGGATCAGATGGCTATAGATGCAAAATGTCAGGTTCGGGTCAAGGAAGATGCAGTCCAGTGAAGAGTGAGTGTCACCATGAGAACATCGTGAGGGTCTTTTGCCAGAGCAGTTTCTGTGGAGTGCAGGGAGAGAAGGAGCCAAACTGTAGTTTGTTTGAAGAAGGAAAACTGGGAGGTCAACAGATGAAAAAGAAGACAAGAAGCAAGAATTTGTAGGCTTGGATGGTAAGAAAGGGAGGTGTAGGATCAGGGGAGGACCTTAAGATGGACAACAGGCTTGATCGTAATTGCATGATGTGAAGAAGGAGCCAGTCCAGGTGGACTTGCCCATTTGGGAAGGAGAAACGGAATCCCAGGTGCAACATGGCCCTTGGGGACATAGGGGCATTATCAGTTAAGGGTACATGCAGAGGGAATGGCTTAAACAAGAGAAATAACAGATCTTCCTGCAAGACCTGAAAGAGGATGAGATAATAAACGTAAATATGAATAGCTTTTCAATTGCTGGAGATTGAGGGTGCTTAAGCCTGATAATCTCAGCTGTCTCTTGAAGTCTGAAAAAGTTAAGTAGAGGGGTAGAAGTTCGAAATAAGTCCTGTAGGGAGTAGAACAGGGCAGAACACTCTGCTTTAACCTACATTACATTTTAATGGTATAATGCCCATACGTGATTTTATTGTGCTGTTGTGTTTTGCCTATTTTGCATCTCCCTTAGTAGTGGTACCATCACAGTCATAATAGCATGGCTCACACAGCATTACTAGTGCTTATTTGATTACCTGCTTTCCATCTAGCAATAACCCTAGATAGGGAAGGAATAGTGCGTCTAGCCTAGCAAAGCACCTGAAATATAATGAATGCTTAACAAATGTTTGTTGAATGGATGAATAATTGAGTAAGGAGTAGATGGCTAAATTTGTCCAGTCTTTCCAACTAAACTGTTAACTCCAGGGTGGGGATGGTGTCTTAAACTTGGTTGGATTGATCAGCATATTTGGTACAAAGAAACTACACAATAAGGATACATTTAAATGAATAGAAGGTCATGTGCAGTGGCTCACACCTGTAATCTCTGCATTTTGGGAGGCTGAGGAGGCAGGAGGATCATTTGAGCTCAGGAGTTTGAGGCCAGCATGAGCAACACGGCAAGACCCTCACCTCTACAGTTGTTTAAAAAATTAACGAGAAGTGGTGGTGTGCACCCATGGTCCCAGCTGCTGAGGAGGCTGAAGTGGGAGGATCGCTTGAGCCAGGAAGTTTGAGGTGGCAGTGAGCTGTGATTACATCACTGCACTCCAGCCTGGGCAGCAGAGTGAGGCCCTGTCTCTAAATAAATAAATAAATAAAATTGAGTTACATAAAAACCAAAGTATGTGAGAAATCAAGAAGTGCCTTCCAAGGGAGGAGCTTGAGATGAGATGAAATGAGGGAGGAATGAAATTCAAAACTAGCTAAACCTTTAGAAGAAAATACAATCTTCTTCCCAACAATTTTCTGTCATTATTATTTACGTTTTACGTAAAGGATCCTTTGAATGTCCCAGTGCTTGGCATTTTGAATTTCTAAGTGGAATGGTTCAATCATTACCAGAATCTCTCACCCAACCTATTCTCTAGCTTCTTGGATCTTAATCCCCGTGGTCTAGACTGAGGTCCAGATAAAGTAGCCAATTAAGGTTGACTGTTTCCCTGCTTTTTGGTTTTTCTAGTTCTAAAACCTCTCTCCCAACTGCCAGCCCTCTGTAACAATGAGAGAGAGAGAAGCCCTTCAGGCAGGCAACGGGAAGCAGCTTCTCTCTGCTCTGCTCTGAAATGTCCCATAGCAAATGACAGTAGCAGGGAAATGTCTTAATAGAGCGTGTTGTTTAGCATAATTGATGTTCAGATGCGCGTTGGTAGAAACAAGCCCAGTTAATTGGTCTCTCAACCTACATTAACTGTTGCATTGCAGCCAATTAGGCAGGGGCCCCTGCTCGGTCATTAGAGTCCTGCATGCTGAGGTGGGGAAGAGCAGCACTTAGGGAGCAGAGCTGGCATGAACGGCTTTGATGAGGCATGTGTGCAGCTGCACCATGGCCGGAGCCATCTGTCCATTTAGGAGTGTGAGACCCTCAATGACCAATCTTAAAGGTGACAAAAGGAAGGTGACATTCAAGAGAGGGAACTCCCCAAGGGGTGAAGTGCTAGAGGAAACTTTGAAGATCATAGATGTGAAGAACTTTGCCCTACAGTAATATTTTTAATGAACGAAGAGCCTGTCTGTATTATCTGAACCTTGATGTTACGAGGAATGCTCTGGATATAAAAAGAGAGGACCAGGCTGGGTGCAGTGGCTCATACCTGTAATCCCAGGACTTTGGGAAGCTGAGGTGGGAGGATCACCTGAGGTGAGGAATTCGAGACCAGCCTGACCAACATGAAGAAAACCCGTCTCTACTAAAAATACAAAAAAAAAGCTGGGCATGGTGGTGCATGCCTGAAATCCCAGCTACTGGGGAGGCTGAGGCAGGAAAATCATTTGAACCTGGGAAGTGGAGGTTGTGGTGAGCCGAGATCGTGCCATTGCACTCTAGCCTGGGCAACAAGAGTGAAACTCTGTCTCAAAAAAAAAAAAAAAAAAGGAAGTACCTATTTCAAGGAGACATTCTATAGCCTTACTTCTCAGAGTCAGGTCTGCAGATCAGTGGCACCACCATCATCTAGCAATGTCGTGGGTAGGCAAGCCTCAGGCTCACTCCTGACCTGCTGAATAGGAACTACAGTTTAACAGGATCTCCAGGTGTTTCATATGCCCATTAAAATCTGAGAAGCAGTGCTGTAGGCCCAGGGTCAGCAAACATTTTTTATTAGCACGCAGCCACGTCCATTCCCTTACCCATTTCTCATGGCTGCTTCCACATTTCCATAGTGGAGCAGAGAGGTTGCAACAGAGACCTAATGGCCCACAGCCTAAAATATTTACTCTCTGGCCCTGTTTTACAAAGAGACTTTGCCAATTCCTACTCTAGGCCACACTGGCTGGATGGCAGAAATCTCTATAACGAACCCATGTGACAAACATTTCTGTTCCTCCTCAGAGGGCAGGCTAATCCAAGATATTTAATTTATTGTTTAAACATAGTCATGGGGCCCTGCGTGGTGGCTCATGCTTGTAATCCTAGCACTCTGGGAGGTCGAGTGGGTGGATCATTTAAGGTGAGGAGTTTGAGATGAGCCTGACCAACACCATGAAACCCCATCTCTACCAAAAATACAAAAATTAGCAAGAAATCGCTTGAACCTGAGAGGTGGAGGTTGCAGTAAGCTGAGATTGTGCCACTGCACTCCAGTTTGTGCCACGGCAACAGAGAGAGAGTCTCCAAAAATAAAAATAAAAATATAGTCAGAGCTGTGTTGTGTTGAACCCCTATTAGCCTCAGTAAGGAAGACACCAGGTTTGAGAGGCTGAAGAAGAGACTCAGAGCAAGCAAATGAGACATGGAGCTTTATTGGGGGTTTATATACAGGAGAACGAGTCCAGTGGTGGCAGGATCTACCTTCTGCAGTCCAGGGACAGCAGGCTGGGCAGGAAAACCACAGTCACCTGCAAACATCATGCAGCTTCTACGGCATTTTCACTTCACACCCTCTGCCCAAAGGCCTCTACCTGGCAATCTTTATTTAACGCAAAACTGAGAACCTCAATTGCCTGTATGACTGTGTTCCACAGGACACAGGCTTAGAGCTCAGATGCTTATCATAAATAAGGAACAAATCTCTGGGTTGGCCACGCCCAGATTCCCTAGCTTGGAACACACGTTCGGGTGCATCTGCCCTACAGGGTCATTTTAAGGGTTTGCTCAAATCATCGCTAGCAAGTACATTTACCTTATGGGATCCTATGAACATGTAGAGGGATGGATGTTAGGTAATAATAACCATGATTTCTAGAGCGTCGGAAGTTCAGCAAAAGTTGGCAACAACTTTGAACTTCCTGCTACCACGACTGAGTCAAATGGTTTTCAGAATTCTTTCCTCCCTCCTTCACAAAGAGAATAAAGAAAAAGTGATAAACTGAAACTAGTAATAAAACAATCACCATTTTTCTATATTGTATTCTTGAGACCACGTTTATTGTGACTACCAGGATTGGCACTTTTCCCAAATTTATCGAGAGGTGGCTTTGACTTTATTGTTAGAGTTTGGGGATAATTTTACACCCAGTGAAGTCCCCAAAGAGACTATTTTCTTCCATGTTGTTTTTCAGCAGTGTGAAACGTTACAGAGACATGGACTCTTTCAATGTTTGAGGCAGGTGTGGTGGCACACACCTGTAGTCCCAGCTACTCTGGAGGCTGAGGCATGGGAATCCCTTGAACCCAAATTCTAGTCTGTAGCGTGCAAGGATTGTGCCTGTGAATAGTCACTGCACTCCAGCCTGGGCAACATGCAAGACCCCATCTTTAAAAAAAATAGGCTTGGCTACCCTGCTTTCTATATAGCAAAAGAATTGTTGGAAATACTCCTTAGTGCGTCTGCCTATAAAGAGAGCTAGACTCCACAATAACCAATGGCGAGGAAGAGGGCTACTAAACCAGCATTTCTGAAATGGCTGAAATATTTTGATAGGAAATTCTGGCTCTTCGAGCTTCTAGAAGCTATGCATTTATAAGAATATTAAAGAAACACCTCACTGTTTTCAAAACCCTTAGAGTTTTCCCAAGTTCTTGCTACCTAAGTCTGTCTCTGTCTCTCAGTCTCACACGTGTGCCCACATGCACGCGCGCGCGCACACACACACACACACACACACACAGCCAACAAAAGCCAGGCTGCAGCCGCAGACTCCAGACGCATGCATCAATCATAATTGCAGCACCACCGGCAGTCATGTAACTGCTTAAAGACCTCAACAGTCTTCTGGCACTTAAAGGAAAAAAAAAAAGTCTAATTAATCACAGGTGAAACAGCTTGGACTGTCTCCAAAAGCCCCTGAATTTGCTGCCAAGCTTTGATGCTAATTTTCTTTCCAAGTAACCCCCAAATGAAATTTATGATTAGGTAATTAAAGTAATGAATAAAGAGATACTTAGATGGAGGGAAATAAGGAGAGGGAAAAAGTCTGTATTTCCATCCTGCAATAAACATCTCTGGGTATGCATCATTTGTGAACTCCAACTTAAAGGTTCCCAAGTGGCTTTCTCCTGAAGAATATTTTTAAAGTCAATATTTGAAAGACAAAATGAGGCACATAAATGAAGCTAGGAACAGGTCATTCACTAGGGCCTGTTAGGGAGGGAAAGCTGTCTTCTGCCAGGTACTGAACTCTTGACTTTAAAAAAAAAAAATTAATGTCATAGCTTGTATCCTCTGGGAAAGTTGGTAGTGGTTTCTCTCTGTGAGCTGATTGGATAACATAACATCACTGGGTTTGATTTAGAGCTCTCATCTTCCTCCTATTTCCCATGTCCCTGCTGGGATGGACTCTAGATTTCTGGTTTTAATTGGTTGAAAAGCAATTGCTCCAGTCTTTTGTCCTTAAAATTGGAAACATCCAAGGGAGGGCTTTGGATTTTATTATTCCAGCCCTGATCCTTCCCTCGATCTCTGACGCTTACTATTGGAACACTCCAGGAATGGGGAACTTTAGTTGATTGGTTACCTTAGATTACAGAATTGATCAGAAATGCTCATATTTAAATAATTCATCAGACAAGTTTCTTCTAAACACCTAAACACCTAGAGCTTCAATTCCTGCTGAAAAATCTTGGTAGCAACTATTTTTCTGACTTAATAAATACGGCATAATAAGCATAATGCTTTTTAAAATAATTCAGAATCTTGAATTTTTGATTGAAAAGTTCATTGCTCTGATTTATGTGTACCCTTCAGGATCGTTTATAAGCTTCTGCAAGGAGAGATCAAAGCAGGTCCCCATGTTGTCTCTTCCCCGTCTAGCAGAGCATGAGTGCCTATTATTTATTACTGCTCAATTGTATTCCAGTTTATGCAAAGAGGGTGTGAGAGTTTTTACTAAATAAACACTGACTCAAAGTGTCATAGCCTGAAAATTTAGTTTTTTTCCCACTAAGTTACCCTATGGACGTACGTATTTAGTTTTGTCTCCCTCCTGAAGAGAGAAGTGTGAAATAGTAGATTTAGAATTTTGACTTGGAAGTGAGGTTGGCGATTTTATAGTCTGAAGCTTCATTTCTGAGCTGAGGACGAGGAGGCTCAGAGAGGTAAGACGATTTGGCAAAGACACACAGCCACCTAAGGGGTTGTGAAGATCATACACTCTGGAGCCAGATGAGTCTGCATATTCTAAAGCTTCTTCTGCTACTGTGGACCTGGAGAAACTACATACCTTCTGAGTTTCTTTTTCTGACCCATACCATGAAAACAATAATATTGTGAAGATTAAATGAGCTAATATAAGAAAGATGCTTAGCATCGTGACTAGGATGTGATAAACACTAAAAAATACTTTAGCTCTTATTAGTTTTATTTATTCATTATTTATTTTAAAGGATCTTGTATTAAATTACAATTTATGTTTATTTGACAAATTTATTCTCATCATTCACAACCCCTTATGTCATTTACAGTGATGTAAGTGAATTATTTTCATCATTCGCAGTCCAAGGAAGGTGGGGTCTTAGTCAAAAGTGGTCCTTTGGTTGCTTACAGCCAGATGGGTGTAGAAATTCAGGTTTGCAGGAGCTGGACCAGAGCTCAAGTGCTCTGCATAAGAAAAAGCTACCCATTTTCAGGCAGGCGCGCTGGCTCACACCTGTAATCCCAACAGTTTGGGAGGCTGAGGGGAGCGGATTACTTGAGGCCAGAAGTTTATCACCAGCCTGGCCAACATGTTGAAACCCTGTCTCTACTAAAAATACAAAAATTAGCAGGGCATGGTGGTGCTCACCTGTAGTCCCAGGTACTCAGCAGGCTGAGGCAGGAGAATCGCTTGAACCTGCGAGGCGAAGGTTGCAATGAGCTGAGATGGCGCCACTGCACTCCAGCCCGGGGGACAAAACGAGTGAGACTCTGTCTCTGAAAAAAGAAAAGAAAAGAAAAGAAAAGCTACACATTTTAGAGGTCTCAAATTCAGTGCTTTGTCTTCTTCCTAAATAATGTAGAACAATATGAGATTTGAAATTTCTTTTTTTTTTTTTAAGGAAGTACTTTCTTCGTAATAGCCCTTTATAAGATAGTTGACAATCTAAGCCATTATCTTTTTTTTTTTTTTTTTTTTGAGGAAAAAAGATAAACGAACTTTTTTTTAAAGGAAAAAAAGAAAGAAAGAGAGAAAGAAAGAAGAAAAAAAAAGAATGAAGAAGAGGACGAAAGAGGAAGAGGAAGAGGGAGAGAGAACGGGAGTGTTGCTTTATTGCGCAGGCTAGAATGCAGTCTAAAAATGGGTATTGAAAACCTCTTTTATGTCAATAATTGTGCTTAATAATGGAGACTGGAAAAAAAAATGAGGGAAGAAAATAACAAACAAGCAGCCAACCAATATTTCATTTAAACCTATGAGTAGGTGTAATGTGGTACTGATAAGAATGTATATTTTGTGTATTTAAAGTGGAGAGTTCTATAAATGTTTATTTAGTTCACTTGTTCCAGATCTGAGTTCAAGTCCTGGATATCCGTGTTAATTTTCTGTCTCGTTGATCTGTCTAATATTGATGTTGAAGTCTCCCACTATTATTGTGTGGGAGTCTAAGTCTCTTTATAAGTCTTATGTATCTGGGTGTTCCTGTATTGAAACTTATTTCTAATTGAGGATCCTGTCCCCAAATTTCAGAACATGGATAAGACCGCGTGGAAGGTAGAGGCAGGGGTCATTTGAGGATGTGGGTACCTCCCCACTGCTCCCGAATCAGCCCAAGTTGATGGTAGCCACCATCCATGCTGCCTAATCTCTCTGCTCTGCTTCCCAATCCTAAGAGCCTCAGGTCCTGGCTCTCCTCTGAGTCTTTATCTGAAAGGCTAGAGAAGTCAGAGAATCCTGCCAAGTAGGAATTAAAAATCACAAAACAGCTGATTAGATCTGAGGTGACAAGAATGAGAAATAAAAGCCATTACAGCCCATTTACAATGTACCCTCAGCGAGTCAAGTTTCAAGGTGTTCCTCTGAAGATTATTAATGGTCCGACAGTGTTTTCTGGGTGGGAATCTGATACATGAAATAACACCCTGTGCACAAGCTGCGTTCTCGATGGTAAGAGGGGCCTGCCCTCATTTATTTAGTTTCACATTTTTAAAGAGACACCCTAATTCAGCTGTCAGGGTGAGGGTCAGTGTGAGCACCCAGCACTTGAAGAAACAGATTTCCATGGTAAATAGTTTTCCTGTATAGCAGGGGTCGGCCACCATGGCCCAGGGGCAAACCTGGCCAGTTGCCTAATTTTTGTACAGCCAACGTGCAAAGAGTGTTTCTGCACTTTAAAATGGTTGGTACAAAAATCAAAACAAAACTATGTTATGATCCATGGAAATGTTGTGAAATGTGTCAGTGTTTATAAAGCTTTATTGGAATACAGTCTCCCTCGTGTGTTTATGCATTGTCTATGGATGCTTTTGGACCACAACAGCAGAGTCCAGTGGTTGTGACAGAGATGATGGGCCTCGAAAGCTTAAGTTATTTACTATGTGGATCTTTACAGAAAAAGTCTGCCAACCTGCCTTGTGTAGGGTAGCTTGGCCATGTTATAAACATTGCTTTTGCAAAAAGAAAAGTCAGCGCAACATAGAAAAAAACTAGAAGCGTTTCCTGTAGCAGACTATAGCCTCAGTTTAGAATCACAGCATGGCAATCAGTTTATCCACACTGTCCAGCCAGAGACAAGCCACCTAATCCCAAGAGCAGCAAGTTCCAGATTTTGTGAGAAGTCACCGGAGTTAGGGTCCTCCAGGTCCCAGGTGGCCATTCAGTCCTAAGGAAAGCCAACAGCTCCGAATGGCGTTGTAAACATCTTATTCCTTCAGAAGTCATCTCAGGCTAGTAATTAGGAATCCTGTGTAGTCGGTTACCTACAAATTATTTGCATTGATAAGGGATAGGTGAGAGCTTCAGAGAAGACATCAGTCCTAATTATTTTCATCTCCAGATCTGCCTCATCATGTATCCCAATTTCATTTCTATGCCTAAACTTTTTTTGCAAGATTTAATAACAATGGGATTTTACTTCTTTCTACATAATTTCCCCCTCCCCACCAAAAAACAGCTGTGGCCCTCAACTAGTACTACCAATTGTATCCAAGGTGCTTGTTATCCTAGAGTGACATATTGCTTACAAAGTCACTTTCTGATAAGTTTATTATTCTATTTTTATAAATAGGAGCAATGTGGTAATCCCGAGATGAAGAAAAACATTGCTGTTGTTTGGACAACCCCAGGATTGTGAGGATTGACAGGGAAGAACTACACTCACCCTGGATGCCTTCAATGCCAGTCTCCATGAAACCAGTCATGAAAACTCTCCCTCCCCGACATGCTCAGAGAGCATTAGGAGCCAGTGACCGGCGGCTTCTTACCCAGCAGGACAGATGCAGCCACATGTTCACAAACAACACAGAGGAGAAGGTAGTTCAGGTCCAAGAGGAGGGACTCACGACAAACAAATGGAGAGGCCTTCCATGAAAAGGGCACAGTGGATGGCAACTTAACAAAAGAAGGAGAGCTGGAATTGAGTGGTGGAGAGGGGCAGATTGCACCAGTTGGGGGGAAATTAATAAAGATTTTGAAATGAGAAAACTCTTAAACACTGAGCCATTTAACATCTTCATTACAGTGATGGCTTTGTCCAGTAGGGCTGCTAGAACAAAATACCTTAGACTGGGTAATATGTAAAGAACAGAAATGTATTTCTGACAGTCCAAGAGGCTGGGAAGTCCAAGATCAAGGTGCTGGCAGATGCAGTGTCTGATGAAGACCCATCTGTCACAGTCAGTGCTTTCCCATAGCATTTTCATTAGGTGGAAGAAGCAGACTTGCCCCCTCAAGCCCTTGTAGAAGGCACCAATTCCATCCATCAATCTGGAACCCTCAGAGCCTAATCATCTCCTAAAGGCCCTACCTTTTAATACTATCACATTTGTGGTTAGGTTCAACATAGAAATTTGGCGGGGGACACATTCAAATCATAGCAAGCCAGATGGTCACAAAGCCAGTCTCTTCATTTTTTAATTGAATGCTGTTTCAAAAAAGTGTGCACAAAGAACCTTTAACCAGCATCTCAATTGCTAGAAGTAGGAAGCATTATAGTGCATGATCTTTCAAACATAAAATGCTACTTGGGTACGCCTATCTTTGGTGAGGTGTAGGAAGAAAAAGTAATTCAAAATCCCAGCAGATTTTGAATCCTGCTTTTTTATAACAGCATGAGACAAAGTTTCAGCACTCTCACCCCTTGACTAATGGAACCACAACAGCTTCAGTCTGGGGGGCTCCCCTGCAGCATAAATAATCTGTAAATTGAATTGTGGAATGCAGCTCAAGGGCCACCAAAAAGAATTCTGAACCAAGTGCACAAGCAAATCATAGAAGCAACATTTCTTCTCCTTCAGTCTTTAATTGTTCTTTCTCATAGGTCTTTGCGGTATTTTCCCCTATTTTTTATAGTGTAGAATCTCTTATTTATGAATATTGAGGTTCTTTCAATCAAATCTGGAAAAAAGCTTATTTGGGATTGTGATCTCACAAAGGTATAGATGAGAGGGGAAGTGTGGCATTAATTTAAATGACTTCAAAGGGTCTTTTATTGTTTTCTCTAAATGTTTCTCTTCTAAAAATGCATCCCTGAGTTATAAGCAGGTAGTCACGTCAAACTGGATAGGAATTGTGAGACACTCAAGTTAATGGTCTTGCAAAAGAGTAGGTCATAGAGAAATCTGTTAGAAATTGGGTCTGAAAGTGGGAACTGTGACATAATACCCAATTCACAAATAATATCACAATCACTTCAGAGCATCATAAGAAAACAGATATCCTATGAACAAGAGGCTCCATTTCAGCACTGCCCCCTGTGGCCTCCTTCTGGGGGTTGTCAATAGTTAAATTATTGAAGGTTGAAATTTTATATGACCCAAGTCCCTGCCCCAGGTGTCTGTACAGCTTTGCATTTACTATCAAGTTTCTGTCCTTTGGGAAACGCAGAGGACTGTTATTGTCATTGGGTTATGCCCAGTGCTTCAGGGTAAATTTTCTAATAATTGAAACCCCTGCCAGGCCTCCCACCTGGTCATTCAGCTAACAGAAGGGCAGCCTCGCTGGGGAGGTTGGCGGTGAAAACCTTGTTCTGCCCATTGCCTTCCAAATAGCTGGTATAAATCTTCTAAGAGGCATGAGACCACCTCTAGCCCAGAAAATATCAACAGGGAACTGAAGGGGAAAACAATTGCCCCATTTAGGCAGAAATGTATATTTCTATATATAGAAGAGAGAAGATGCTCCTCTCTCATCATGCAGCCATGAATACGTATGTGTTGTGTAGGGGAACTATTTCTTTAGGGGGAAAAAACCCACTAACTGGCAGTATGCTGTTGCTATAATTAAAAGCCTCTTTAAGTAGAACAAAGTTTATTCCTGCAGAAACTCAGAGGAGGGCAAGGTGGTTGCAAGTTCCACCCACAAGTGTCAGCAGGCCTGAACTTGCCTTCCTTCTCTCCTCTCCTCTGGCAGTCACAGGAAGCCTGAAACCCTTTGACACCTCAGCCTGAAACCCTTTGACAAAGGCAAACTAATGCATTGTTCTCCTTGTCAACTCACTATTGAAAGGTGATCCACAGCGAGCTGCAATTGGCCTCATTTGTTAGTGTTAGCAAGTGCTGGGCTGAAAGCTCATCACCCTGAAAAAACGGAAAGCTAAACAAGTTCCTGAAATCAGGCTGCAGAATCAGACCTGTCAGCGAGGCCTGAGCGAAGGAAGGCACCACCTCCAATGGGTGAAGCAGCCCGGTTTGTCCCTCCCTCAGCTCGCCCCACCCCCACCTTGAACATCTCCAGAAAATGGAATCACAGGGCTATTGTATATTGGGAATATGAATTTCAGTTTTCTTGTTCAGTTTTCTCTTCATCACTACACAGGGCCTCCCTATGGACGGAGAGAACCCACAAACTAGGATTCTCAGGGTGGCCCTCTGTGGCAGGCATGATTGCTCCATCATTGGAGTCCCCGTAAATCTTGAGCCCTTACCCATTTCAGCATCACACATTAAACTGCATTGTGCAATGGGTATGGCTGCTTAGACGTTTATGTGTCAGGCTATCTTTATGAAACTGAATTCCTCAAAAAAAAAAAAAGGGTGCCAGGCACGGTGGTGCGTGCCTGTAGTCCCAGCTACTCGGGAGGCTGAGGTGGGAGGATCACCTGAGCCCAGGAGTTCTGGGCTGTAGTGCGCTATGCCGACTGGGTGTCTGCACTAAGTTCGGCATCAATACGGTGACCTCCCGGGAGCGGGGACCACCAGATTGCCTAAGGAGGGGTGAACCGGCCCAGGTAGGAAACGGAGCAGGTCAAAATTCCCGTGCTGATCAGTAGTGGGATCCGGCCTTTGAATAGCCACTGCACTCCAGCCTGGGCAACATAGCGAGACCCCATCTCTAAAAAAATAAATCAATTAAATTAATTAAATAAATAAAAGGGGATTTGGGGCCTGTCACAGTGGCTTATGTCTGTAATCCCAGTACTTTAGTAGGGTGAAGGAGGCAGATCACTTGAGGTCAGGAGTTCGGGACCAGCCTAGCCAATATGGTGAAACCCTACTAAAAATACAAAACTAGACAGGCGTGATGGTGTGTGCTTGTAATCCCAAGTTCTCGGGAGTCTGAGGCACAAGAATCTCTTGAACCCAGGATGTAAAGATTACAGCGAGCCTAGATTGTGACACTGTACTCCAGCCTGGGCAACAGAGCAAGACTCTGTCTCAAAAATAAATAATAATAAATAAAGTCAGAGGTTTTGAAGACAGCAATGGGAGCATGGGCTTTGGCCTGGTTCAAAAGCTGGCCTACCATATCCTCAAGGTTGACTCTCGAATCTTTCCAAGGTTCAATTTTCTACCTACATAATAAAGAAAAGAAGTAGAGGGTGTTATGGGCTGAATTGTGTCCTTCACCTAAAATTCATATGTTGAAGTCCTCACCTGCAGTATCTCTGAATGTGATTTTATTTGGATGTAGGGCCTTTAGAAACATTGTTAAGGTTAAATGAGGTCATCAGGCCACCCCGATGCCTTAATTTGATATGACTGATGTACTTACAAGAAGAGGAAATTACGAACTGGACACGCACAGCAGGACTATGTGAAGATACATGGGGAAGAGGGCCATCTGCAAACCAAGGAGAGGGGCCTCAGAAGAAACCTCCCCTTTCCAGACCTTGATCTTCAATTTGTAGCCTCCAGAATGGTAAAAAATTGAGTTTCTGTTGTTTAACCCACCCAAACTGCAGGACTTGGTTATGGCACCCCTGGTCAGTAAATGCAGGGCTGTATGAGCTACATTTGGGCCTAACAATCCAGGCTTTTTTATGTAACTTTGAGGATCACACACCCCTTTGAGAAGGTGCTGGAGGCTACTAGGGACCTGCATCTTTCTCACCCTCATTAGAAATTAGCTACCTCAACTCTCCACTTTCCTTACGTCCTTCTGCTCTGCCTCTCTCTGTATGTTGTCGCTTTTATAGTCACACACAATAGAAGATCAATTCCATTTTGGAGCAAGTACCATGGGATTCATCAGTCTCATTTAGATCACCTCTCCTGTTACTTCTCTGAAAAGTGTCACTTTATATACAACTTCCTGCTTAAGTTCACTGGACACTGTTCTCTTTTAGAATCAGCAGCACAGGTTGTACAGGAAGAAAGAGAAGAACAAAGAAAATAGTTGTGTGACACTTAGAAGTTCGTTAGTTTATTTTAGCATCGTACTCACAGGTATCAAAAGGTGAGTTCCTTGTTGACCCTATTTCATGTTCTAGCACAGAATTGTAGTCATAAAAATTCTGACCATCTTGTTCTCTCAGTAGAGTTGAGACATTGCTCCCTTCCCCTTCCCCACTTAGGGTTTTGTTTTTGTGTGTCTTTTCTCTAACTTGCATAGAAAACCAACTCTCTGAAAATCTCTGTTACAGAAGTTAATCTTTACTTGCTGGCCTGCCCTGCCAATTTTAAGGTTTAATTCTTTCCATTGGAATACTAACAGTCTGCTGTTAGTCTTTATTTCTGACAAGTCCTCCCCTCTGACAGCACATCAGAGTATTATTAGAGCCACTCTTCACACTCCTCTCTCCTTGCTTAAGTACATTGAGTCACTAGCTTCCAAAACAACTAAAACTTACCAGCTTTCTCTCACCAGCATTCAAGACAAAAAGAACCACAAGGCAAATCGTTCATGAATCAAAGCGACCAATTCTTCCTTCCCAAGGCTGATAAATCTAAAGTAATAAAATGTCTCTAAACTATTTTTATTTTTCCAAATGTAAAATTTTTCTGCTAAATAAATGCCTTTATTGATCTTAAATTTAATAAAGGCAGTTTATTGCTAATAAAAATACAGGAAATAATTTTTAAAAATGTACACTCTTAAAATGATTATCTTGGGAACTAGCATGTTTTCATGATAGCTCTTTATTCTAATCTAGAATACTCATAAATAATTTTATCTGGTTAGCATGGTCTTCAGGTTAAATGGACCCTTATCTCAGAAAGTTCAATATGATTCCAAGAGTATCTATTGAGTGCTTCTCATATAGCTTCTTACATATAATAAGAATATAGCTTCTTATCTGGCAATAATGCTGGATTCTACGGATAACGAGATAAATAAGATGCTTCTCTAAAAAAATTGATCCCTTATTAGAGAATGGAAGAAAGGAAGAATAAAAAGCAAGGAGGAAGGAAAGAAACAAAGAAGAAAGAAAGAGAGGAAAGGGGAGGAGCAGGACAGGAGGAGAAGGAGCACAGGGAGAGTGAGGATGGAGGAAGGAGGAAACACAGAAGAGGAGCCTTTGCTGAGTGTTTAATACGCAGCCGTCGGTGGGCCGTGTGCTGGTATTTACAGTATCGCATTTAGTCCTCAAAAAACACAGTTTAGAATTTATTTACCTTCACTTTTTAGACAGGAAAACTACGTTATCAGAAAAAGTCATTTATTTCCATAGGGTCCCCAGCCGTAAGTGGTTGGAAAAAATTTCTTTCAACAAACGTGGATTAAACAAGATCAAAGGACATCTTCATATATAAGAATATAAAAGGACATGATAATGTGCTATGTCTTTATAAAGTAGGTTTCCGCTGAGCAAAGAGGTGTGAAAAGCAGATATTACATCATCTTCACTTGACAGATTCAGTGCTGTTTAGGCTATTGGCATTCACTTCTGTAGTAACGCCTCTATTTCCTCATTTATTTAGTTCGTTTTTATTTAATGCCTACTATCTGCCAGCGTTACGGTAGATGGTGGGGATGAAAAGGTGAAGGTAATTGTTGCAGTTATTCTATCAGGAAAGACAGAGATTAATTAATTGCGCACTTAATTGTCTCATTAGAATCCTGATAAGTGTTACAGAGGAGACAACTATAAATGTCATGGGAACGCCTGTTGAGAAGGACTAAGTGTTAGACCTTGTCCTGGTGATAAACAGAAGAATAAGAATAGTTTCACCATCCACTCAGTGGGATATGTAACTATAAATTGCAATGTCAAGTGATACTAAGAATATTCTACATTGGAACTATGAGCAATGCTTTATAGATTCTCATTAAAATTATAAATGAGAAAGGTGAAAAGAAATTAATAAGGAGATAATGTTAGAATTGGAAATATTAACATGGTTAGAAATTTTCCAGGGAGAGTAGAAACTGAAGAAATTGTTACTGAAATAATAGCTCTTTAAAGAACATTGTAGAATCATAATCAAATATTGTGTGTTTTGAAAATAATGGTAGGTTCAGTTTTGCTGAAGAAAATAGTGTGGTTTGAAATAACATTCACTCAATGAGCCTGTTGGAAGACTTGTGTTTACCCTGTGAAAAGTCTTTTACTTGTGCTTAGCAGTTTGAATGTTAAATGAAGAACAGTGGATATTACTATTCTTCCACTCCATAGAGAACAGAAAAAAGTGGGAGTAGAATAATGGTAGGAAAATAAGAATTTGCATATGGGCACGGTGGCTCAAGCCTGTAATCCCAGCACTTCGGGAGGCTGAGGTGGCCAGATTGCTTGAGCTCAGGAGGCTGAGATCAGCGTGGGCAACAAAGCAAAAACCCAATACTACAAAAAAAAAAAAAAAACAAAACTTAGCCAGGTACGGTGCACTCGCCTATAGTCTCAGCTACTCAAAAGGCTGAGGTGGGAGGATCGCTTGAGCCCAGGGTGTCAACGCTGCAGTGAGCCATGATAATGTCACTGCATTCCAGCCTGGGCAACAGAGCGAGACCCAGTCTCAAAAAAAAGAATGAATTAATGAATGAATAAATAAATAAGTAAATGAAGTAAAAACATTAAAAAATAGAATTTGCTGCCAGGCACAGCGGCTCGCACCTGTAATCCCGGCACTTTGGGAAGCTGAGGTGGTGTAACTGCCCAGTGTGTTCACACCACCTGCTGCTGGGACAGTTGATTTATCAGGATGGGGACTGCAATGGAGAAAGAATGATTCGTGCAAAGCCGGCTGTGCAGGAGACTGGAGTTTTATTATTACTCAAGTCAGCCTCCCAGAGCATTTGGAAATCGAGTTTTCAAACATAATTTGGTGGGTAGGGGTCTGGGAAGTGGAGGGTGCTGATTGGTCAGGTCGGGGATGGAATTACAGGTGGTGGAATTTGGAATCAAAGGGGGTGGAAGTGAGGTTTTCTTTCTGTCTTCTGTTCTTGGGTGGGATGGCAGAACGGGTTCAGATGATCAGTCTGTGTGGTGTCAACTAATCCATTGAGTGCAGGGTCTGCAAAATAGCTCAAACACTGATCTTAGGTTTTACAACAATGATGTTTTCCCCAGGAGCCATTTCGGGAGGTTCAGACTCTTGGAGCCAGAGGCTGCATGACCCTAAACTGTAACTTCTAATCTTGTAGCTAATTTGTGAGTCCTACAAAGGCAGACTCGTTCCCAGCAAGAAGAGGGTCTTTTTGGGAGAGGGATGTTATTTTGTTTCAGAGTCAAACCGTGAACTGGATTCCTTCCCAAAGTTAGTTGAGCCTTCACCCAGGAATGAACAAGGACATCTTAAAAGTTAGAAGCGAGATGGAGTCAGTTCTGATTTCTTTCACTGTCAGTTTTCTCAGTTACAATTTTGCAAAGGCTGTTTCAACCCCTCCCTTTGGGTTTCATAGCACCTTATTCTTAAGGCGTAGACTCTGAAGATGGAAAAAGACTGTCGATTACTCTGGCTTCTTCCTGCTGACAGGGGACGTAGTGCGGGTAGCAGTTGACTCTAAGGTGGGAGGAGTGGAACCGCATTGCAGCTGTCTGGGTCCTCATACAGGCCAGGCTGGGGTTCCAAAGCTTTTATGACAAAGGTGGTGGTATCTTTATTTATTGTTTTAGTGTAGCATTTAAACAGACAGTGTACTATAAGGTAAACAATGAGTTACAGGGCAAGGAGAGCAATTTCCAGTTTTAAAAGTAAAGATTTGGAAGCATTGGTTTGGGGACTTATAGTCCACAGAAAATGTATGATTTAGTCTAAATTGAAGAAAAATAAAAATAAACACTCAAAAACAGCTAGCAACAGGTGTACTATAGTTTTTGGAACATAATTTTTCTCTCTCCAGTCCCTATCTGTATTAAAAACAAATTATGATAGGACTGATTTGTTTGCAAAATAAACTTTAGTTTTATTATAGTTGGGCTGATTATTCACATAAAACACAGCAAGAATAATTTTTTTTCACATAGGTTTTTACACATTGGCTTTGATGGAATTCTGTTCCACAGGAATATTTTCAAAGCCAAGCCCAGCCATGGGTTTGTACTCTCAAATACCTGTGAGTTGGGAAAATTCCTCTCCTCTTAACATCCCCTGATAACTTGGGGTTTCTGGTCCTGTCAGAAAGTGACATTTTTTAACTTATCACAGGCCAGAAACACTGTACAGGACCGTGTGGAGAAAGTATGAGGCAAGTTTTAGCAATGGCTTTTATTGGCTTTACAAGTCAGATGTGATTCCTTAAAGGAAAGCATGCTACTCCAGGTAAAGCCTTGGTAAAATAACCAGTTTTTCCAAGTGTGCCCTGTTACAAAAGTAAACAGATTCTGATTGTACTTATGCAAATAACTATATTGCTGTAAATGAAGGATGCTCACAAATTCTGGAGAAATCACGTCGAGATAAACAGATACGCTCCACATTTGGTTCATAGGAGTATATGTTACTCAATTGCTACAAGCTATAAGTAGCTTAAAAGAGGTTTCCTTCACTCTGAAAAACAAAGCAGAGGATCAATGGCATTTTAAGCAAAGTTAGAAAGATTACTTTAGACTTTTATTAATTTAGTTCACGCAGTTAGCTTTTGTTTGACATTTATGAACACTTCAGCTCTCCATGAGACTTCCAGAAGCTTAGTCCTTTATTCTAATGTCATAATCTGCAAAGTTATTAGAAACTTGCAATCAAGAGCAGCTGTCCATGATGCATACATAGCTGATTATAAAACCATCTTTAAAAGGGAACCAAATGAAGACAGCAATTGTCTGTGGATGACATAAACGTTTTCATCAAAACAACTAATGACACAATTGACAAGAAAATTTGTTACCTTTTTGGCACACAATAATTCACACCAACAATTATAATTATTATTGTAGACATACACTGAGGCATATCAGAATTATAGGAATTTTATACAATTTTACAACACATGCTAATAACAAATTTATATAAATAAAACCTAAAGAAAGTTAAACATCATTTTATATTTCACAATGTTTTCTGGATGATTTTAATATATTAAATAAGCCAAATGTGTCTTTTGGACTTTAGGGGAATTAATTTTTTTTCCTTTATTTTAAGTTTGAGCTTGATTTTGAAAGTTTTCTTATCAAAGGTTTAATATACTATATATTACAAAATAGAATCTTAAGTTACCATCTCATTCATTTAGCCAAAATGATAACTTACAAATTTTAAAAAGGAAAACCCATTATTTTTATAGGAGACTCAACTTTCCAAACAAGACCCAATGAAGATAGGATGAGGCCAACTAAGTGTCTCCTTTCTCTTGGGAGGTTTCAGTGGGAGGATTGCTTAAGTCCAGGAGTTCAAGACCAGCTCGGGCAACACAGCAAGACCTTGTCTCTACTAAATTTACACACAAAAAATGAGCTGAGCATGGCGGTATAGCACCTGTACTCCCAGCTACTCAGGAGACTACAGCAGGAGAATCCCTTTAGCCTGCGGGTGCAGGCTGCAGTAAGCCATGATCATGCTACTATACTCCAGCCTGGGAAATAGAGTGAGATTCGGACTTAAAAGCAAAAATTTGCTCAAAGATTATCCTGGCTTATAGAAGTAAGGCCTTTACAATGGCAGTATCTCTTCAAAAGACATATTTTCATTCCAATTCTTAGAACTTCAGGTTGTTTTTGGGGTTGATGGTATGGGGTTGAACAAGAGAGAGAGGGTGGGTTGACACTGATGGTAAATGGTGCTAAAGTTAAGACAGAAAAGATAAAACAAATGAAATGATGATTAAAGTTTGGTATATATTAAGTATGAAGTACTGCAGTACAACAAAGAGGTGATATCCAATTGAGAATTGAAATAAATCTCACACTCTTGAAAAAAGAGAGGTAGCTATAGATTTGGAAATGATTGTGCTCTATAGATAACATTTAATATTAAGGACATGGATAAAATGATACAGGGAAACCATTTACAATGGGAAGAAAGGTAGCCAATTATAGGAAAGACTGCTGAAGATCTGACTAGTCTGCTACTTGAGCTGAATGATATCTACAGGCATGGGAAACTGTTGGTTAATTTCCCTGGTGCCACTGTGTTGAATGTAAAACAATGCCTTGAAAAGTTGCTTTGACATTTTATGCTTTACAAATTTTTAAACAGCAGAAAACAATTTCGTTGATTTTCCCAGCTGCACAGTTAGTCATGGTATATTTTAAGAGTCAAACATATAGATTTATTTCACTTCTTGAGAACATCTTAAACTTCTGGTTCGCCTTTATGAAGTGTTTTCACCAACACTACATATAAAAGTATTGCCTAAGACCAGTGACATGTAGGTAGTTAATTATGCTGGAATATAAATAAAACTGTTCCATTCTTGATGTTGCAATCCTTTGAAAGAAAAATCACCTTTTCCTCATAAAGGAATACCTGCTTGACAAGTTAAATGGCTCTTGTTGATGTCACATGTTTATCTCTAGCATCAAAGATTGATTGTCAGAGTTGCCAAGAAATTTCTGGTTACAACACCCACCTGTGGATGAGGGCTCCAAAAAGAATGGGAAAGAGGCAAGTGGGTAGTGAAGAGCCAGGGGGT
>NW_016108517.1:0-1905 GCF_001604975.1 Cebus imitator
AAGTTGCATCTATGTTTAGATTCAGAGAGTTAGAAACTCCTTTCTTCTAAAAGCTGCGTTTAGATATTCCAGAGTAAATGAGACTATAGTAATGAGAAATATCTTGCTCTAAAACAAAAACACATCTATCTAGCAGAATTGTTGTCTAGCTGTGTAATCAACTTACAGAGTTGAACAGATGTGTGTGTACAGAGGTTCTGAAGTCTTTTCTGTGTGGAATCTGAAAACAGATAAGCTGTTGAATCAACTTACAGATATAAACTGATGTGTGTGGCCAGGAGTTCAGAAATCAAGTCTATTGGAGAATATGGAAACAGATATTTCCAGCCATATACAGGCTTATAAGAACTAGCAGTAAGACTGCGTTTAAAACACAGGAGAAACGTCTAGTTCAAACTGCTCTGCTTTGTGTTCGTTCACCTTAGGAAGTTGCATCTATATTTAGATTAAGCCAGTTAGAAACACGTTTCTTCTAAAAGCTGGGTTTGGATATTCCAGAGTGAATGAGGCTGTAGAGTGTAATGAGACATATCTTCCTCTAAAACAAAAACGAAGCTATATAGCCGAATGGTTGTCAACCTGTACAATCAACTTACAGAGTTGAATAGATGTGTGTGTGCAGAGGTTCAGAAATATTTTCTTTGGGATATCTGGAAGAAATTGTTTCCAGCCATGTACAAGCATATGAGAACTAGCAGTAAGACTGTGTTTAAAGCACAGGAGAAACGTGTTGTTCAAACTGCTCTGCTTTGCTTTTGTTCACCTTAGGAAGTTTCATCTATGTTTAGATTCAGCCAGTAAGAAACACTTTTCTTCTAAAAGCTGCGTTTGCATATTCCAGAGTGAATGAGACTGTGTACTGTAATGAGAAATACGTTGTTCTAAAAAAAAAAAAAATGCCACTATCTAGAAGAATGGTTGTTAAGCTGTACGATCAAATTACACAGTTAAACTGATGTGTGTGTGCAGAAGTTTAGAAAACTTTTCTTTGGAGAATCTGGAAACAGGTATTTCGAGCCATATATGGGCATATAAGAACTAGCAGTAAGACTGCATTTAAAACACAGGAGAAACGTCTAGTGAAAACTACTCTGCTTTGTGTTCGCTCACCTTTCAAAGTTACATCTATGTTTAGATTCAGCGAGTTAGAAACACGTTTCTTCTAAAAGCTGCGTTTGGATATTCCAGAAAGACTGAGACTAAAGGCCATAATGAGAAATATCTTGCTCTAAAACAAAAACGCAGCTATCTAGCAGAATGGTTGTCAAGCTATACAATCTTCTTACAGAGTTAAACTGATGTGCGTTTGCAGCAGTTCAGAAATCCTTTGCTTCGAAAATCTGGAAACAGATGTTTCCAGCCTTATAAAGGCTTGTAAGAACTAGCAGTAAGACTACGTTTAAAACACAGGAGGAACGTATATTTCAACCTGCCCTGCTTTGTGTTCGTTCATCTTAGGAAGTTTCATCTATGTTTAGATTCAGCCAGTTAGAAACACTTTTCTTCTAAAAGCTGCGTTTGGATATTCCAGAGTGAATGAGACTGCAGGATGTAATAAGAATTATCTTGTTCTAAAACAAATACCCAGCTATCTAGCAGAATTGTTGTTAAGCTGTTGAATCAAATTACAGAGATAAACTGATGGGTGTGGCCACCAATTCAGAAATCCTTTCTTTATAGAATCTGGAAACTGATATTTCCAGTTATACAGGCATAAAAGACGTAGCAGTAAGACTGCGTTTAAAACACAAGAGAAACGTGTTGTAGAAACTGCTCTGCTTTGCGTTCGTTCACCTTAGGAAGTTGCATCTATGTTTAGATTCAGCCAGTTAGTAACACGTTTCTTCAAAAAGCGGCGTTTCGATATTCCAGAGTGACTGAGACTATAGGCTGTAATGAGAAATA
>NW_016108517.1:3390-5558 GCF_001604975.1 Cebus imitator
AAACAGATATTTCCAGCCGTATACAGGCATATGACAACTAGAAGTAAGACTGCGTTTAAAACAAAGGAGAAACGTTTATTTCAAACTGCTTTGCTTTTTGTTCACTCACCTTAGGAAGTTGCATGTATGTTGAGATTCAGCGAGTTAGAAACACGTTTCTTCTAAAAGCTGCGTTTGGATATTCCAGAGTGACTGAGACAAAAGGCTGTAATGAGAAATACCTTGCTCTAAAACAAAAATGCAGCTATCTAGCAGAATCGTTGTCAAGCTTCACAATCTACTTACAGAGTTAAACTGATATGTGTGTGTGCAGTAGTTCAGAAATCCTTTCTTTGGAGAACCTGGAAACAGATATTTAAAGCCATGTACTGGAATAGAAGAAAAAGCAATAAGACTGCCTTTAAAACACAGGAGAAACGTCTACTTCCAAATGCTCTGTTTTGTGTTCGTTCACCTTAGGAAGTTGCATCTATGTTTATATTCAGCGAGTTAGCAATCCGTTTCCTACAAAAGCTGCGTTTCGATATTTCAGAGTGAATGAGACTGTAGAGTGTAATGAGAAATATGTTGCTCTAAAACAAAAACGAAGCGATATAGCACAATGGATGTCAAGCTGTACAATCAACTTACAGAGTTAAACTGATGTGTGTTTGCAGCAGTTCAGAAATCCTTTGCTTCGAGAATCTGGAAACACGTATTTCCAGCCATATATAGGCATATGAGAACTAGCAGTAAGACTGCGTTTAAAACACAGGAGAAAAGTCTATTTCAAACTGCTCTCCTTTGCTTTCATTCACCTTAGGAACTTTCACGTATGTTTAGATTCAGCCAGTTAGAAACACTTTTCCTCTAAAAGCTGCGTTTGGATATTCCAGAGTGAAGGAGACTGTAGGCTGTAATAAGAAACATATTGCTCTAAAACAAAAACACAGCTATCTAGCAGAATGATTGTTAAACAGTAGAATCAAATTACAGAGTTAAACGGATGTGTGTATGCAGCCGTTCAGAAATCCTTTCTTTGTAGAATCTGGAAGCTGATATTTCCAGATATACAGGCACATAAGACTTAGCAGTAAGACAGCGTTGAAAACACAGAGAAACATGTAGTTCAAACTGCTCTGCTTTGAGTTCATTCACCTTAGGAAGTTACATATATGTTTAGATTCTGCGATTTTGAAACTCCTTTCTTCTAAAAGCTGCTTTTGGATATTCCAGAGTGAATGAGAATGTAGGCTGTAATGAGAAATATCTTGCTCTAAAACGAAAACGCAGCTATATAGCTGAATTGTTGTCAAGCTGTACAATCAACTTATACAGTTAAACTGATGTGTGTTTGCAGCAGTTCAGAAATCCTTTCTTTGGAGAATCAGGAAATATATATTTCCCGCCATATAGAGTCATGTGAGAACTAGCAGTAAGACTCCGTTTAAACACAGTAGAATCGTCTAGTGAAAAGTACTCTGCTTTGTGTTCGCTCACCTCAGGAAGTTGAATCTATGCTTAGATTCAGCGATTTAGATACACGTTTCTTCTAAAAGCTGCGTTTGGATAATCCAGAATGACTGAGACTAAAAGCCGTAATGAGAAATATCTTCCTCTAAAACAAAAACGCAGCTATGTAGCAGAATGATTGTGAAGATGCACAATCTTCTTACAGAGTTAACCTGACGTGTGTTATGAGTAGTACAGAAATCCTTTCGTTGGAGAATCTGGAAACAGATATTTCCAACCATAAACAGGCTTATAAGAACTAGCAGTAAGACTGCATTTAAAACACAGGAGAAACGTCTACTTCAAACTGCTCTGCGTTGTGTTCATTCACCTTAGGAAGTTGCATCTTTGTTTAGATTCAGCGATATAGAAACACGTTTCTTCTAAAAGCTGCATTTGGATATTCAAGGGTGAAAGAGACTGTAGGCCCTAATTGGAAACATCTTGCTCTAAAACAAAAACGCAGCTATCTAGCAGAATGGTTGTCAAGCTGTAAAATCATCTTATGGAGTTAAATTCATGTGTTTGTGCAGACGTTCTGAAATCTTTTCTTCAGGGAATCTGGAAACAGATATTTCCAGCCTTACCCAGGCATTTAAGACCTAGCAGTAAGACTGCGTTTAAAACACAGGAAAAACTTCTAGTCCAAAGTGCTCTGCTTTGTGTTCGTTCACCTT
>NW_016108517.1:5737-9288 GCF_001604975.1 Cebus imitator
TAGCAGTAAGACTGCGTTTAAAACAGAGGAGAAACGTCTATTTCAAACGGCTCTGCTTTGCTTTCATTCATCTTAGGAAGTTCCACCTATGTTTAGATTCAGCCCGTTAGAAACAATTTTCTTCCAAAAGCTGCATTTGGATATTCCAGAGTGAATGAGACTGTAGGCTGTAATAAGAAATATCTTGCTCTAAAACAAAAACGCACCTATCTAGCAAAATGGTTGTGTACCTGTACAATCAACTTACAGAGTTAAACTGATATGTGTGTACAGTTGTTCAGAAATCCTCTCATTGGAGAATCTGGAAAGAGATATTTCCAGCCACATACAGGCTTATAAGAACTATCAGTAAGAATCCGTTTAAAATACAGGAGAAACACCTAGTTCCAACTGCTCTGCTTTGTGTTCGTTCACCTTAGGAAGCTGCATCTATGTTTAGATTCAGCGAGTTAGAAACACGTTTCTTCTAAAAGCTGCGTTTGGATATTCCAGTGTGAAAGAGCCTGTAGGCCATAATGAGAAACATTTTGCTCTAAAACAAAAACGCAGCTATCTAGCAGAATGGTTGTCAAGATGTACAATCTTCTCACAGAATTAAACTGACGTGTGTGTGCAGTAGTTCAGAAAACCTTTCGTTGGAGAATCTGGAAACAGATATTGCCAGCCATATACAGGCTTATGAGAACTAGCAGTAAGACTGCGTTTAAAACACAGGAGAAACATCTAATTCAAACTGCTCTGCTTTGTGTTCGTTCACCTTTGGAAGTTGCATCTATGTTTAGATTCAGCGAGATAGAAACACGTTTCTTCTAAAAGCAGCGTTTGGATATTCCAGAGTGAAAGAGCCTGTAGGCCGTAATCAGAAACGTCTTGCTCTAAAACAAAAATGCAGCTCTCGTAGAACGATTGTCAAGCTGTACAACCAGCTTACAGAGGTAAACTAATGTGTAATTGCAGCAGTTAAGAAATCTTTTGCTTCGAGAATCTGGAAACAGGTATTTCCAGCCATATACAGGCATATGAGAACTATCAGTAAGACTGCATTTAAAACACCGGAGAAACGTCTATTTCAAGCTGCTCTGCTTTGTGTTCGTTCAGATTAGGAAATTGCATCTATGTTTAGATTCAGAGAGTTAGAAAAACGTTTCTTCTAAAATCTGCGTTTGGATATTCCAGAGTGACTGAGACTAAAGGCTGTCATGAAAAATATCTTGCTCTAATTCAAAAACGCAACTATCTAGCAGAATGGTAGTCAAGCTGTAAAATCATCTTATGGAGTTATCTTGATGTGTGTGTGCAGAGGTTCTGAAATCTTTTCTTTGGGGAATCTGGAAACAGATATTTCCAGCCTTACACAGGCATTTATGACCTAGCAGTAAGACTGCGTTTAAAATACAGGAGAAACGTCTAGTTCAAACTGCTCTGCTTTGTGTTCGTTCACCTTAGGAAGTTGAATCTATGTTTAGATTCAGCCCATTAGAAACACTTTTCTTCTAAAAGCTGCGTTTGGATATTCCAGAGTGAATGAGACTGTAGGCCGTAATAAGAAACATCTTGCTCTAAAACAAAAATGCAACTATCTATCAGAATGGTTGTCAAGGTGTACAATCAGCTTACAGAGATAAACTGATGTGTGTGGCCAGCAGTTCAGAACTCCTGTCTATTGCAGAATATGGAAACAGATATTTCCAGCCATTAAGAGGCATATAAGAACTAGCAGTAACACTGCGTTTAAAACACAGGAGAATCGTCTACTTCAAACTGTTCTGCTTTCTGGTCGTTCACCTTAGGAAGTTGCATCTATGTTTAGATTCAGCGTGTTAGAAACACGTTTCTTCTAAAAGCAGCAATTGGATATTCCAGTGTGAAAGAGCCTGTAGGCCTTAACGAGAAACATTTTCCTCTAAAACAAAAACGCAGCTATATAGCAGAATTGTTATTAAACTGTAGAATCAACTTACAGAGATAAACTGATGTGTGTGACCAGCAGTTCAGAAATCCTGCCTATTGGAGAATATGGAAAGAGATATTACCAGCCATTTAGTGGCATATAAGAACTAGCAGTAAGACTGCGTTTAAAACACAGGAGAAACGTCTAGTTCAAACGGCTCTGCTTTGTGTTCGTTCACCTTAGGAAGTTGCATCTATGTTTGATTCAGCGAGTTAGAAACACGTTTCTTCTAAAATCTGCATTTGGATATTCCAGAATGACTGAGACTAAAGGCCGTAATGAGAAATATCTTGCTCTAAAACAAAAACGCAGCTATCCAGCAGAATGGTTGTCAAGCTGTAAAATCATCTTTTGGAGCTAAATTGTTGTGTGAGTCCAGAGGTTCTGAAATCTTTTCTTTGGGGAATCTGGAAACAGATATTTCCAGCCTTACGCAGGCATTTGACATCTAGCAGTAAGACTGCGTTTAAAACACAGGAGAAACGTCTAGTTCAAACTGCTCTGGTATGTGTTCGTTCACCTTAGTAAGCTGCATCTATGTTTAGATTCAGCGAGTTAGAAACACGTTTCTTCTAAAAGCTGCGTTTCGATATTCCAGAGTGAATGATACTATAAGCTGTAATGATAAATATCTTGCTCTAAAACAAAAACGGAGCTATCTAGCAGAGTGGTTGTCAAGCTGTACCATCTTCCTACAGAGGTAAACTGATGTGTGTGTGCAGTAGTTCAGAAATCCTTTCGTTGGAGAATATGAAAACAGATATTTCCAGCCATATACAGGCTTATGAGAACTAGCAGTAAGACTGCGTTTAAAACACAGGAGAAACATCTACTTCAAACTGCTCTGCCTTGTGTTCGTTCACCTTAGGAAGTTGCATCTATGTTTATACTCAGCGAGTTAGAAGCACGTTTCTTCTAAAAGCAGCGTTTGGATATTCCAGTGTGAAAGTGTCTCTAGACCGTAATCAGAAACATCTTGCTCTGCAACAAAAACGCAGGTATCTAGCAGAATGGTTGTGTAGATGTACAATCAACCTACAGAGTTAAACTGATGTGTGAGTGTAGTTGTTCAGAAATCCTTTCCTTGGAGAATCTGGAAACAGATATTTAAAGCCACATACAGGCTTATAAGAACTATCATTAAGACTGCATTTAAAATACAGGAGAAACACCTAGTTCCAACTGCTCTGCTTTGTGTACGTTCACCTTAGGAAGTTGCATCTGTGTTTAGATTCAGTGAGTTAGTAACACGTTTCTTACAAAAGCTACCTTTGGATATTACAAAGAAATTAGACTGTTGCGTGTAATGAGAAACATCTTGCTCTAAAACAAAAATGAAGCTATCTAGCAGAATGGTTGTCAAGCTGTACAATCAACTTACAGAGTTAAACTGATGTGTGTGTGCAGTAGTTCAGAAATCCTTTCGTTGGAGAATCTGAAAACAGATATTTCCAGCCATATACAGGCTTATGAGAACTAGCAGTAAGACTTTGTTTAAAACACAAGAGAAACATCTAGTTCAAACTGCCCTGCTTTGTGTTCGTTCACCTTAGGAAGTTGCATCTATGTTTAGATTCAGCGAGTTAGAACCACGTTTCTT
>NW_016108517.1:11840-12821 GCF_001604975.1 Cebus imitator
TAGTTCAAACCGCTCTGCTTTGTATTCGTTTGCCTTAGGAAGTTGAATCTATGTTTAGAATCAGCGAGTTAGAAACACGGTTCTTCAAAAAGCTGCGTTTCGATATTCCAGAGTGAATGACAGTATAAGGTGTAATGAGAAACATCTTGCTCTAAAACAAAAACGCAGCTATCTAGCAGAATGGATGTCAAGCTGTACAATCAACTTACAGAGATAAACTAATGTGTGTGGCCAGCAGTTCAGAACTCCTGTCTATTGGAGAATACTGAAACAGATATTTACAGCCATTTAGTGGCATATAAGAACTAGCTATAACACTGCGTTTAAAACACAGGAGAAACGTCTATTTCAAACTGTTCTGCTTTGTGTTCGTTCACCTTAGGAAGTTGTATCTATGTTTCGATTCAGCGAGTTAGAAACACGTTTCTTCTAAAAGCTGTGTTTCGTTATTCCAGAGTGAATGACACCATAAGCTGTAAAGAGAAATATCTTGCTCTAAAACAAAAACGCAGCTATCTATCAGAATGGTTGTCAAGCTGTACAATCTTCTTATAGAGGTAAACTGATGTGTGTGTGCAGTAGTTCAGAAACCCTTTCATTGGAAAACCTGGAAACAGATATTTCCAGCCATATACAGGCTTATGAGAGCTCGCAGTAAGACTGCGTTTAAAACACAGGAGAAATATCTATTTCAAACTGCTCTGCTTTGTGTTCGTTCACTTTAGGAAGTTGCATCTATGTTTAGATTCAGCGTGTTAGAAACACGTTTCTTCTAAAAGCTGCGTTTGGATATTCCAGTGTGAAACAGCCTGTAGGCCATAATGAGAAACATTTTGCTCTAAAACAAAAACGCAGCTATCCAGCAGAATTGTTATGAAGCTGTTGAATCAACCTAAGAGATAAACTGATGTGTGTGGCCAGCAGTTCAGAAATCCTGTCTATTGGAGAATATGGAAAGAGATATTACCAGCCATTTAGTGG
>NW_016108517.1:17860-19084 GCF_001604975.1 Cebus imitator
TTATTAAGCTGTTGAATCAACTTACAGAGATAAACTGATGTGTGTGGCCAGCAGTTCAGAAATCCCGTCTATTGGAGAATATGGAAAGAGATATTACCAGCCATTTAGTGGCATATAAGAACTAGCAGTAAGACTGCGTTGAAAACACAGGGGAAACGTCTACTTCAAACTGCTCTATTTTGTGTTCGTTCACCTTAGGAAGTTGCATCTCTGTTTAGATTCAGCGAGTTAGAAAGACGTTTCTCCTAAAAGCTGCGTTGGATATTCCAGAATGACTGAGACTAAAGGCCGTAATGAGAAATACGTTGCTCTAAAACAAAAATGCAGCTATCTAGCAGAATGGTTGTCAACCTGTACAATCCTCTTACAGAGGTAAACTGATGTGTCTGGCCAGCAGTTCAGAAATCCTGTCTATTGGAGAATATGGAAAGAGATATTACCAGCCATTTAGTGGCATATAAGAACTAGCACTAAGACTGCGTTTACAACACAGGAGAAACGTCTAGTTCAAACTGCTCTGCTTTGTGTTCGTTCACCTTAGGAAGTTGCATCTCTGTTTAGATTCAGCGAGTTAGAAACACGTTTCTTCTAAAAGCTGCGTTTGGATATTCCAGAATGACTGAGACTAAAGGCCGTAATGAGAAATATCTTGCTCTAAAACAAAAACGCAGCTATCTAGCAGAATGGTTGTCAAGCTGTACAATCTTCTTACAAAGTTAAACTGATGTCTGTTTGCAGTAGTTCAGAAATCCTTTCGTTGGAGAATCTGAAAACAGATGTTTTCAGCCATATACAGGGTTATGAGAACTAGTAGTAAGACTGCGTTTAAAACACAGGAGAATCATCTACTTCAAACTGCTCTGCTTTGTGTTCGTTCACCTTAGGATGTTGCATCTATGGTTAGATTCAGCGAGTTAGAAACACGTTTCTTCTAAAAGCAGCGATTGGATATTCCAGTGTGAAAGAGCCTGTAAGCCGTAATCAGAAACATCTTGCTCTAAAACAAAAACGCACCTATCTAGCAGAATGGTTGTCAAGCTGTGCAATCAACTTACAGAATTACACTGATGTGTTTTTGCAGCAGTTCAGAAATCCTTTGCTTCGAGAATCTGGAAACAGATATTTCCAGCCATATACAGGCATAGGAGAACTACCAGTAAGACTGCTTTAAAAACACTGGAGAAACGTCTATTTCAAACTGCTCTGCTTTGTGTTCATTCACCT
>NW_016108517.1:22122-24213 GCF_001604975.1 Cebus imitator
CTAAAACAAAAACGCAGCTATCTAGCAGAATGGTTGTCAAGCTGTACAATCTTCTTGTAGAGTTACACTGATGTGTGTGTGCAGTAGTTCAGAAATCCTTTCGTTGGAGAATCTGAAAACAGATATTTCCAGGCATATACAGGCTTATGAGACTAGCAGTAAAACTGCGTTTAAAACACAGGAGAAACATCGAGTTCAAACTGCTCTGCTTTGTGTTCGTTCACCTTAGGAAGTTGCATATATGTTTAGATTCAGCGAGTCAGAAACACGTTTCTTCTAAAAGCAGCGTTTGGATATTCCTGTCTGAAAGAGCCTGTAGGCCGTATTCAGAAACATCTTGCTCTAAAACAAAAACGCAGCTATCTAGCAGAGTTGTTATTAAGCTGTTGAATCGACTTACAGAGATAAACTGATTTGTGTGGCCAGCATTTCAGAAATCCCATCTATTGGAGAATATGGAAAGAGATATTACCAGCCATTTAGTGGCATATAAGAACTAGCAGTAAGACTGCGTTTAAA
This sequence comes from Cebus imitator, assembly GCF_001604975.1. NCBI lineage: Eukaryota > Metazoa > Chordata > Mammalia > Primates > Cebidae > Cebus > Cebus imitator. The sequence goes on from NW_016108517.1 coordinate 22,642, forward strand.
AGACAGGAGAAACGTCTATTTCGAACTGCTCTTCTTTGTGTTCGTTCACCTTAAGAAGTTGCATCTATGATTAGATTCAGCGAGTTAGAAACACGTTTCTTCCAAAAGCTTCTTTTGGATATTCCAGAATGACTGAGACTAAAGGACGTAATGAGAACTATCTTGCTCTAAAACAAAAACGCAGCTATCTAGCAGAAGGGTTGTCAAGCTGTACAATCTTCTTACAGAGTTAAGCTGATATGTGTGTGCAGTAGTTCAGAAATCCTTTCGCTGGAGAATCTGAAAACAGATATTTCCAGCCCTATACAGGCTTATGAGAACTAGCAGTAAGACTGCATTTAAAACACAGGAGAAACATCTAGTTCAATGTGCCCTGCTTTGTGTTCGTTCACCTTAGGAAGTTGCATCTATGTTGAGATTCAGCGAGTTAGAAACACGTTTCTTCTAAAAGCAGCATTTGGATATTCCAGAGTGAAAGAGCCTGTAGGCCGTATTCAGAAACATCTTCCTCTGAAACAAAAAAGCAGGTATATAGCAGAATTGTTACTAAGCTGTTGAATCAACTTACAGAGACACACTGATGTGTGTGGCCAGCAGTTCAGCAATCCTGTCTATTGGAGAATATGGAAAGAGATATCACCAGCCATTTAGTGGCATATAAGAACTAGCAGTAAGACTGCGTTTAAAACACAGGAGAAACGTCTCGTTCAAACTGCTCTGCTTTGTGTTGGTTCACCTTAAGAAGTTGCATCTATGTTTAGATTCAGCGAGTTGGAAACACGTTTCTTCTAAAAGCAGCGTTTGGATATTCCAGTGTGAAAGAGGCTGTAGGCCGTAATCAGAAACATCTTGCTCTAAAACAAAAACGCAGCTATCTAGCAGAATTGTTATTAAGCTGTTGAATCAACTTACAGAGATAAAGTGATGTGTGTGGCCAGCAGTTAAGAAATCCCGTCTATTGGAGAATATGGAAAGAGATATTACCAACCATTTAGTGGCATGTGAGAACTAGCAGTAAGACTGCGTTTCAAACACAGGAGAAACGTCTATTTCAAACTGCTCTGCTTTGTGTCCGTTCACCTTAGGAAGTTGCACCTATGATTAGTTTCAGAGAGTTAGAAACACGTTTCTTCTAAAAGCTGCGTTTGGATATTCCAGAATGACTCAGACTAAAGGCCGTAATGAGAAATATCTTGCCCTAAAACAAAAACGCAGCTATCTAGCAGAATGGTTATCAAGCTGTACAATCTTCTTACAGAGTTAAACTGATGTGTGTGTGCAGTAGTTCAGAAATCCTTTCGTTGGAGAATCTGAAAACAGATATTTCCAGCCATATACAGGGTTATCAGAACTAGCAGTAAGACAGCATTTAAAACACAGGAGTAACATCTAGTTCAAACTGCTCTGCTTTGTGTTCTTTCACCTTATTAAGTTGCATCTATGTTTTGATTCATCGAGTTAGAAACACGTTTCTTCTAAAAGCAGCGTTTGGATATTCCAGTGTAAAAGAGCCTGCAGGCCGTAATCAGAAACATCTTGCTCTAAAACAAAAACGCAGCTATCTAGCAGAAT
>NW_016108517.1:26033-27878 GCF_001604975.1 Cebus imitator
CTAAAACAAAAACGCAGCTATCTAGCAGAATGGTTGTCAAGCTGTACAATGAACTTACAGAGTCAAACAGATGTGTGTTTGCAGCAGTTCAGAAATACTTTGCTTCGAGAATCAGGAAACAGATATTTCCAATCATAGAAAGGTATATGAGAACTAGCAGCAAGACTGCGTTTAAAACAGAGGGGCAAGGTCTACTTCAAACTACTCAGCTTTGTGTTCGTTCACCTTAGGAAGGTGAATCTATGTTTAGATTCAGCCAGTTAGAAACACTCTTCTTCTAACAGCTGCGTTTGGATATTCTAGAGTGAATCAGACTGTAGACTGTAATGAGAAATACGTTGTTCTAAAACAAAAACGCAACTATCTAGCAGAATGGTTGTTAAGCAGCACAATCAAATTACAGAGTCAAACTGACGTGTGTGCAGCAGTTCCGATATCCTTTCTTTCTAGAATCTAGAAACAGATATTTCCAGATATACAGGCACATAAGACGTAACAGTAAGACTGCATTTAAACACAGGAGAAACGTCTATTTCAAACTGCTCTGCTTTGTGTTCTTTCACGTTAGGAAATTGCATCTATGTTTATATTCAGCGAGTTAGAAACACGTTTCTTCTAAACGCTACATTTGGATATTCCAGAGTGAATGAGACTGTAGACTGTAAGAGAAATATCTTGCTATAAAACAAAAATAAAGCTATATACCAGAATGGTTCACAAGTTTTACAAGCTACTTACAGAGTTAAACTGATGTGTGTCTGCAGAGGTTCAGAAATCCTTTCTTTGTAGAATCTGGAAGCAGATATTTCCAGCCATATACAGGCATATATGAATTGCAGTAAGACTCCTTTTAAAACACAGGAGAAATTTCTAGTTCAAACATCTCTGCTTTGTGTTCATTCACCTTTGGAAGTTGCAACTCTGTTTAGATTCAGCGAGTTAGAAACACGTTTCTTCTAAAAGCTGCGTTTGGATATTCCAGAATGACTGAGACTAAAGGCTGTAATGAAAAATATCTTGCTCTAAAAAAAAACGCAGCTATCTAGCAGAATGGTTGTCAAGCTGTACAATCTACTAAGAGTTAAACTGATGTGTGCGTGCAGTAGTTCAGAAATCCTTTCTTTGTAGAACGTGGAAGCAGACATTTAAAGCAATATACAGGAATAGAAGAACTAGCACTAAGACTGCCTTTAAAACACAGGAGAAACGCCTAGTTCAAACTGCTCTACTTTGTGTTCATTCACCTTAGGAAGTTGCATCTATGTTTACATTTAGCGAGTTAGAAACCCCTTTCGTCTATAAGCTACGTTTAGATATTCCAGAGCGAATGAGACTGTAGGCTGTAATGAGAAATATCTTGCTCTAAAACAAAAACGCATTTATCTAGCAGAATGGTTGTCTAGCTGTACAATCAACATACAGTGTTAAACTTATTTGCGTGTGCAGAGGTTCACAAATCTTTTCTTTGGTGAATCTGGAAACAGATATTTCCAGCCTTATACAGGCATTTAAGACTTACCAGTAAGACTGCGTTTAAAACACAGGAGAAACGTCTAGTTCAAACTGCTCTGCTTTGTGTTCATTCACCTTAGTAAGTTGCATCTATGTTTAGATTCAGCGAGTTAGAAACACGTTTCTTCAAAAATCTGCGTTTCAATATTCCAGAGTGAATGACACTATAAGCTGTAATGAGAAATATCTTGCTCTAAAACAAAAACGCAGTTATCTAGCAGATTGGTTGTCAAGCTGTACAGTCAACTTACAGACTTAAACTGATGTGTGTTTGCAGCAGTTCAGAAATCCTTTGCTTCGAGAATCTGGAAACAGTATTTCCAACAGTATACA
>NW_016108518.1:0-1061 GCF_001604975.1 Cebus imitator
AATAAAGGATTAAAAAGTGTTTGTTACTGTAGCTAATTTTAAAAAATAAAGTGGGATGGAATATTTATAAAAGTCTATTTGACTCTGACAACCTGCCACTGTCTGTCATAGCTCTGAGATTTTGGATGAAGCCACCTTTGGCATATTTTGGAATGATTCCTTTACTTCTCACTGGAAGTTGTAAATTGCTTGTATATTCATTTCTTATACTATTTTTATTTCATGACCATTAATTTTACTCTATTTTTTTATTCATTGGATACTTTTATTCCAATAGTTCCATCCTATAATTGTTCCTTTTATATATTTTAATATCTAGTAGATTAAAGCTGCTTTCATTGTTATTCTATATAAATTGAATAAAAACTCATTTCATTTTACTGCATAATTTATTCTTTCAAAAGAATGTTTCTAATTTCAATATGCCTGGAGTTTTAATTGGAGTCATAAGCCCTCAGATACATATGTGTTTATATTATATGTAATATGTACATTATTATACATAATTCTGAAGTAGTTGATCTAATTATGAGAATGTCACTCCATTCTAAAAAGAAATGGCATAGTGATGTATTTACTGTATTACCTTGCTTCTAAGATACTTTTGCAAGTAACATTGTGATACAAGATACATTTAAAATTGATGATATAACAGCATCTTTAAGTGTAGGGCTCTATAATTTTAGTGTTATGTAGAATATTTGTGTCTTTCAAAAAGAAGGAAACATTACATAACATAAAATCAGTTAACTTTTTTCTTAACTTTCACAATGTTTTGTAATTACATTCTTACCTTTTGAATATTTTTTTACATTTTTTCTATGTGAGAATAATATTATTGTTATTTTGAATAGGGTGCGCTTACCTGTTAGTCCTAACAACTGTTTGTTACTGCTTTGGTGTCCCAGTAACAATCTTCCTTTGGTGATATCACACGGAGATTAATGGAAAAATATAATAGTTCCTTCCCAGTAGTTCAATAGGTAAAGAAAAGAAAAATTTTACAAAATTCCCATACAGACAGGTTTGTATTTTCTTGCTGAGTAAGTTGCATATCAATA
>NW_016108518.1:2199-3643 GCF_001604975.1 Cebus imitator
TAAACAGTGCCACTATGAACATACATTTGTATGTATCTTTATAATAGAACAATTTATAATTCTTTGGGTATATACCCAGTCATGGATATATATATGTGCTGGGTCACATGGTGTTTCTAAGTCTAGGTCCTTGAAGAATGGCCACACTGTCTTCCACAATGGAACTAATTTACACTCCCACCAACAGTGTAAAAGTGTTCCTATTCCTCCACATCCTCTCCAGCATCTGTTGTCTCCAGATTTTTTAATGATCGTCATTCTAACTGGTGTGAGAATGGTATCTCAATGTGGTTTTGATTTGCATTTCTCTAATGACCAGTGATGCTGAGCATTTTTTCATGTTTGTTGGCATCACATGTGTCTTCTTTTGTAAAGTGTCTATTCATATCCTTCACCCACTTTTGAATGGGTTTGTTTGATTTTTTTTTCTTGTAAATCTGTTTTAGTTCTTTGTAGATTCTGGATACTAGCTCTTTGTCAGATGGGTAGATTGCAAAAAATTTTTCTCATTCTGTTAGTTGCTGGTTCTCTCTAATGATTGTTTACTTTGCTGTACAGAAGCTCTGGAGTTTAATTAGATCCCGTTTGTCTATTTTGGCTTTTGTTGCCATTGCTTTTGGCATTTTAGCCATGAAGTCCTTGCCTATGCCTATGTCCTGAATGGTTTTGCCTAGGTTTTCTTCTAGGGTTTTTATGGTGTTAGGTCTTATGTTTAGATCTTAAATCCATCTGGAGTTAAATTTTAATGTAAGGTGTCCAGAAGGGGTCCAATTTCTGCTTTCTGCCTATGGCTAGCCAGTTTTCCCAACACCATTTATTAAACATAGAATCATTTCCCCATTGCTTGTTTTTCTCAGGTTTGTCATAGATCAGATTATTGTAGATGTGTGGTGTTGCTTCTGAGGCCTCTGTCCTGTTCCATTGGCCTATGTCTCTGTTTTGGTGCCAGTAACATGCTGTTTTGATTACTGTGGCCTTTTAGCATAGTTTGAAGTCAAATTAAGGGGAAAAAATGGTAAATAAACTCAAAATCATAAGAGATCACACTCAGAGACTGGTGAGGAACTACAAATGCTGATTTAATCCAAACCAAGTAAACTATTTTATGAACTATTTATTTAATTTAAGGAAAACAGGAAAAGTTTAACTTGGTTTCCAACTTCCAAGTTCCTTAAACAACTGTAATCAAGCAAGGAGTATGTTAGGAACTTTGGTCTAGTTTTGTGGTGTGATTTTGGTTTATAGATGGCTTTAGCCTTCCTGTAGCAGACCCGGTATTGAGTGTCTTAGCAGGCACCCAAGGGAGCTAGAGGTCTGAAGCCTGTCATTTAGCTCTGATGGGTACACTGAAGATTGTCTCATTTTTCTGGTTTACATGTAGTTTTTCTTTATATATTATAGTGTTGCTCAGAACCCTGGCCTTTTTTATTTGGTTCTGGCAGTC
>NW_016108518.1:5922-7096 GCF_001604975.1 Cebus imitator
GATCATCACGATTAAGTCTACTCTTATCCATCTTAATTCAAGCATTTCCTGACAGCCATAATGTCTGTTATTTTCTACTATGATAAACCTGCTGGATGTAAATCAATCATGGAAATCAATCAAAAGTTAAAATAAGAAGCAAACAAAATAAAATTTAAACTTTTAGCAGTTTAAAGACAATCCCAAAAGTTACTTCTGTTCCTAAAACTCTATTTCTTTCTATTTCTGAATTTTTATTCTAATTTTCTTGTCTAAATGGGAAATTAAATCTGTTTCTTCATCAAGTAATGGTTAATCATTTTTATTTATTAATATTTGAGAATATTAATCTAAGAGTGTCTACATACCATCTTCCCATATGGTGGGAAACAACATACACTGGGGCCTGTAGGAGGTGAGGGTGAGGATAGGAAGAACATCAGAAAGAATAGCTAATGGCCACTGGGCTTAATACATAGATGATGACATGATCTGTTCAGCAAACCACCATGACACAAGTTTACCAATATAACATTGAATGACAGAGGACTCTCAGGAGACCCACACTGGGTGGATCCTTTCTGCAGGCAGGTTATCCAACGAGTGGCCAGATGAGTATCTCGAGAGGAGAACTGTACTGGGTAGCTCCTTTCCACAGGCAGGTTGTCCCAAGTGTCTCGCTCTAAGATGAGAGGATACCTGCAGTAGGCAGCTCCTTTATGCAGCTAGTAATCCTTACATCAGTTTGAGGCTGGCTGAGTCTGGGGTCTTTATGGACTCTTAAGAGAGAAAGTGTGTGCTGGCTGGTCCATTAGTAGCCATGGGTGGGCCAGGAAGAAGTTATGTAATTTCTTACTCTGGGGTGGATTTCACCTGGAACTGACAGTCCTGAACCCAGGGTTTATGCTGTCCCTGGATTGAAATTAGGGCTTCACAAAAGACCTGCCTCTTTCTGCCCAAAAGCCTGTTTTTCTCCTGCTGCCATCAATAAGTCATCCACAGCATCCAGGCTATTCATGTTGAGGGTCCCCTGCAAGCCCATACCAACCCACTCTCAACTACCCCTCAGTCTACCTCTTACGATTGTTGGCACCCAAAGTCCAGACAGGGCCAAGGCATCAGGGACTGGTGTGTCAGCATTCCTCCGAATATGTGCACATCTGGCTGGGTCTCAACAGTGCCTGAACTTGGCCAC
>NW_016108518.1:8030-15281 GCF_001604975.1 Cebus imitator
TATCAGAGGGAAGTTTAGAATATAAGGGAAAAAATTTTAGTTACATTTGATAAATTTAAATAGTTGTGTCATGGGATCCTTGGGGTGTTGCTTCACCAGCTAAAAGCCTCTGGGGTCGGTAGTGCCTTCTGCCTAAGTGTTGCTTGCTCCTGCTGGGCTCATTCCACCCACTTGGCCTGGCAGGCTGCAGTCAGCTTGCAGTACCAGCTCAGATCTCATTCTTGCCAAGGGCAAGCCAGGAGTGGGACAGCAAGCATAGGGTTTGGCTACCGCACAGAGCCAGGTATGCTTGCTGTTCCAGCAGGGCAGGCAGCTCGGGGTGCCAGCATAGATGCTGGCTCCATGCAAGGCTACAGCTGAACTAGATGTACCACACACAGCTTCTGCTGCAAGTACCCACCTTTGGAAGAGGGGAATGTGCTTGTGTTCAGAAGCTTGGAAATTCCAGGGAACACAGAGCCCCAAAGAGGGTGTCACAGCCTGGCTCAGGAGGCCCCTAGGTCTGGGCTCCCAAAAGGATGGCAGCTCTTCTCTGTTCACCTGCAACATGGTAACAAGGGGGACATATTTCACTCCTATTGGTGTTCCAGCTCTTTTAGTCCCAACATTTGGCAGGTCCAGAGTTCATGTCACATATCCAGGAAGAATGAGGTACACGAACACCTGGAGGGTGAGCAAGGTAGAGAAGTGCTTCATTGAATGACAGAGGACTCTCAGGAGACCCACACTGGGTGAATCCTTTCTGCAGGCAGGTTATCCAACGAGTGGCCAGATGAGTGTTTCGAGAGGAGAGCTGCAGTGGGTAGCTCCTTTCCACAGGCAGGTTGTCCCAAGTGTCTCGCTCTAAGATGAGAGGATACCTGCAGTAGATAGCTCCTTTATGCAGCTAGCAGTCCTTACATCTGTTTGAGGCTGGCTGAGTCTGGGGTCTTTATGGACTCTTAAGAGAGAAAGTGTGTGCTGACTGGTCCATTAGTAGCCATGGGTAGGCCGGGAAGAAGTTATGTAATTTCTTACTCCGGGGTGGATTTCACCTGGAATTGACAGTCCTGAACCCAGGATTTATGCTGTCCCTGGATTGAAATTAGGGCTTCGCAAAAGACCTGCCTCTTTCTGCCCAAACGCCTGTTTTTCTCCTGCTGCCATCAATAAGTCATCCACAGCATCCAGGCTATTCATGTTGAGGGTCCCCTGCAAGCCCATGCGAAGCCACTCTCAACTACCCCCCAGTCTACCTCTTACAATTGTTGGCACCCAAAGTCCAGAGAGGGTCAAGGCATCAGGGACTGGTGTGTCAGCATTCCTCCGAATATGTGCACACCTGGCTGGGTCTCAATAATGCCTGAACTTGGCCACAACTTTGCTCTGAAATCAGAGTGGCTGCTGGGAGTAAGGATGAGCAGAAGCAAGCACTTCCAAGCCTGCAGTGGTACGGGGTGCTTCTTAGGCCTCTGAGAGTACAGGGATGACCTGGTTTGGCGGTTGGACAGCTGCAAGTGCACACAGGAATATGGGGCTCCCACCTCGCCAACTCAATGAGGGCCAGGGTTCCCACCCGTTCCCAGCTCCTGCTGGCCTCTGGAGCACACAATCCAGGCTGCACCTCTCCTGCTGTAGCCAGTGTCTTCACAGTGGCCACTCCATATAGGCCACCACTGCCATAAGTAGTATTAAATTTTTAATTTTGTAGTTTCATAAAATGTATTAGAATTAACTCTATAAATATGCTTTTGGGGTTTACATCAGGCTAATTAAAATTATTCTTATTAGCCAGGCCTCTCATCAGCATTTTGTAATTTGACAGGATGGGAGAAAAAGTGAAAAGGCTGTTGCCAGTCATTTTGTGTTATATCCTGAAAAATGTGTTTTTATTGTGTTAAAGCTTGAAGGCAAAGTGCCTCAGCCGTACTTATTGCTATCAGTAAGTACACTAAGTATTGCTATCAATAATTTCTGATATTGCTAATCAATAAGTATTGCTATCAATAATTTCTGATGTGATTCCCTCAGAAATTCATTACCTGCTACTTCCTCCACTCTCTCACTTCCATCATTCATTCATGCAATTTTCAGTGGAATTTCCCTTATAACCACTCCTCCTCCTGAACACTTCAGGTCCATCAGCTCTCTTTGCTATTTCTATGCCACTTTTATGCTTAAACTAATTTTTCTCCTGCTTCAGCACTTGTTACCCTGTGAAGTTATTATCTATCTTCATAAATGCAAACCAATTTATTTCTGGAATCTTGCCTTGTTTTTGAAGCCTTATCTAGGAATGAGCATAACAGCTTCTGTTTCAAATCCCACAAGTATTTCTAAAAGTTTTACCTCCTCCTTGGTGTTTTGTTTGTGGAGCAGGTTAAGGGGTTCCATCTCTGATAACACAATATACCATTCATCTATTTCTTCATCTATCCCTTTGTCCATCCATTAATCCATCATTTTAACAATATTTCTTGATCATCTGTTAAGTATTGCTTAATGTTCCTGGTGCAGAAATATATCAGTACTAAGAACAAATAAAGTTATTGCCAGCCTGGGCTTCACATTCAACTGAGATAGAAAGTAAACAAATAAAGCATGTATGCTTTGTAGTTACGTGATGCCGAGTATGAGGGCTAAATCATTTTAGGTGCAATAGATTATTTTGTTGAGGAATATCAGGCTGAGCCTCTATGACAAAGTGATATTAGAGCAAATAACAGAAAGAAGTGTGATAGCAAGCAACTGCAGGGGTGTAGGAGGGGTTTTTTAGAGAAAAAATAGCAAATGCAGAGGCTTTAAAATAAGAAACTGTTCGGTGTGGTCCATACCAATTTTTACTGGAAGCGAATATGCAACAGGAATAAAGACAGAAATTAAGTCAGAGGTGTGTATGCCTCTCTACAGTGGTGTAGAGAAGATCACATGAAGCTTTATAGACCAATATAAAGATTTTGGAATATGCGCTTTGAATAAGATGAGGGGTCATCACAGGGCTTTGTGAGGACTGTTGATACAATACATCACTTGTTTTTTAAAGATCTGACTGTTATGTGGAGACTGATCTTTTAGTCACCACATAGCACTGGAGATGTGATTAGATTGTGTTTTTATGTATGTGTGTGTACAACACAGGAACTAGTTAATGCAGTTTCTATCAACCATGGTGGTAGACTGCAGTATTGTGAGGTTTAATTAAAGCATATACAGTAAGTCTTCACTTAATATTTGTCAATAGGTTCTTGGAAACTGTGACTTTAAGCAAAATGACAGAACAAAAGCAATTTTACCACAAGCTAATTGACATGAACAAGGCTTAAGTACTATAGCAGATTTCTGACTGCAAAACATCAATACATTTATAAATACAGACCAAAAGCCTTCTAATATTAAACATGGAAATAAATGGGAGCTGTATATGCATTTAAGAAAGACTCATAAAAACAAATAAGATCATGATTTATCCAACATTTGATGAATCAGTGGGTGGCAGTGGATGCAGTGGTGGTGGGTTAGACCAAGGAATAAATGCATGAAAAGAGAAAATAATGGCTGCCCTCTAGGCCCTTTTTATTCCCAGAAGGCAGACCTCTGCATTCCTTGTTACAACAAACTCTAGGAGCTGTCCTCATGAAGTTATCTTTCCTGATTCTGTTCTTCATGTTCTCATGAAGCTACCCATCCTAGTTCTGTAAGCAGACATCAGGGAACTAATGTCAAATTCTGTCTGGTCTTTCAGAAAGCTTCTTTGACTTGTCTTGATGTAAGAGGAAAAATAATTGAAAATAATTTCATTTATTTCCCTATTGTGAGAGAAGAGAATATAGCATTGACCTGTGACATTTATCAAGAAATTTTAATCTCCAATTTCTTGATATTTTATTTAAATTATTTTATATTCACAATTGAAATGAGTCATTAATGTTATTTAAAAAAAACAATTCTTAAACCTAAGTTAAGCAATATGTTTTCTTTTGACAATTTTTGTTCTCTTCTAGGTACTTTAGAATTATAAATTATAATTCTAATAATATAATACGCAATTTTCAATATAAATGTTTATGTGATTTTATTTCAAATAAGAATATTGATGATGACATATTATTTTTGTTTTGATTTGTTCCTTGTAGATAAGTTTATTTTCATTTTTAAATTTGTTCTTTTCTGGTATAGGCTTACTCTGCTTTAATCTTTTAGGATTTCATTATTTACTTCTATCAACCAGTTGGAAAATTTTACATAAATACATAACAAATAAGCTGACATAATTTAAAAATTCTGTAAGAGTCCCCACAATTATAGTTTGCGTTGATGATCTGAAGTATGGATAAACTCAGATGAATGGATTCCTGTTCCCTGAAATTGAGAGAATGAATTGTGATTTGGGTGTGAAGAAGTTGGTATATGTAATGAATTTTTACCCACTAACAAGAAACATAAATAAATTTCTGTTGGAATATGAAATGTACATTTCTCATTTTGCATGTCAAAAGATATTTTCCTTATTCAGAACCCTTCATAAAAAATTGAACAGATTTTGTGACAGGGTCTTTTTTTGGTATCTACATTCACTGAATCATATTCTCCCTATTTCTTTTTCTTTTCCTTTTCTTTTCTTTTCTTTTTTTTTTAATGGAATCTCATCAAAAGTCTGTTGCCAGGCTGGAGTGCAGTGGTGCGACCTCAGCTCACTGCAACCTCTACCACCTGGGTAAAAGCGATTGCCCTGGTTCAGCCTCCTGAGTAGCTGCGACTACAGGCGAGTGCCACCACAATGGGCTAACTTTTTGTATTTTAGTAGAGATAGGGTTTCACCACATTGGCCAGGATAATCTCTGTCTCCTGACCTCCGTGATCCGCCCGCCTCAGCCTCCTTAAATGCTGGGATTACAGAGTGAGTCACTGCGCCCAGCTATATTTTCCCTATTTCTATACTGATATTTTGATGAAAAAGATAAAACTTCCGAGGTGGAAAAGAATTACTAACATATGTATTATGCACACAAGAGTCTTTTTTAACATGCAGTTAGTTACTTTTACAGTGTGTATTTTTATGAGAAAATAGCCAGATGACTCATCTTGTGAATTTTCACTGATAGTAAACTGGCAAGAAGTGAAAAAAGGACAAAAAAAAAAAAAAAAGGAACAAGAAATTAAATTTTTATTAGTACAATTGTACAAGCTTATATGAAAAATGTATATAAAATACCTATGTACTGATATACTTTGTGCAAATTTAAAGCAAAGTATAAAATGTGTAAAAGGATATAAAATTTTAGTCTAGTGTTGTGTTTCTTTTTAGCTTCTTTGAATTTCTAATTTTATGCTGCAAAATCAGATGTTTAGAAATAAAAAATAGGGCACTGAGTTCCATAAACAATATTTAGTAAAACCAGGAATTTAGAAGAAGGCATATTAACATTTGAGATTATTAATAGTGGCATAAATCCAAGTTACCCACGTTTCTGGTGGCCTATCAGTATGAGTTTGTAGCAACTTTAGTCCTTGCCTCCTAAAAAGAAAAGAATTTGATTGAGGGACATAAAGAAGAAAAAGAGACCAAGGCAAGTTTCAGAGCAGGAGGGGAAGGGATACAGTTTTGCTCTGTGTCTACAGCCAAATATCATCTCAAGTTGTAATTCCCATAATCCCCACATGTTGAGAGAGGGATGAAGTGGGAGATGATTGAATCATGAGGGTGGTTTCACCATGCTCTTCTTGTGATATTGAGTGACAAAAACAGTATCATCTGATCTGATGGTTTTATAAGGTAGTTTTCCTGATTTTGCTATTTGGACCACTGCCATGTAAGATGTGATTCTTCCCCTCTGCCAAGGTTGTAAGTTTCCTAAGGCCTCTTCAGCCATGTGGAACTGGGAGTCAATTAAACCTTTTTTCTTTATAAATTACTCAGTCTTATGCATGTCTTTATAGCAGCACGAACATGGACTGACACAGGAAGTTTATTAAGAAGGCTTTAACACAGAAAATTAAGGAAAGAACCCTTGGAAAAGATTCAAGTGGATTCCTGAAGGTCAAAGAGAGAAAAGAGCCTCTTTAACCTTGATCCTGGGACCTTAAAGTCTCACCTCTTTCCCATGATTCTTCCCCTAGGGAGGGCTTTCTGCACGTGTAGTGCTTTCTTTACCATTTGGAATTGAGCACATTTGGTGTCTTTATGGAGTTATACCTTTGCTAATATGTGGCTTTGTTTCTTTTTCCAGTGATGTGTTCTGCCAGAACATTATATGCTGACACGTTTTCTCCTAACATATATACCCAAGAAGCTGCTGCTTCTTAGGACCTGCATTCAATTAATATTTTTAATGTTAACAGATATGGACCATCAGGAGATTGTCTTTTCATGGCTCCCAAATTATCAGTTTTGGAGAGGGAATGCGATAATTGCAGAACCATCACTCAACATTTCTAGTGGGATGGGAGACAGCCTTCTCCTGCTCTGCTCATGCCTAACTGCTTGGAACAAAATATACTTTGACAGATAAAATTTTAGGTAAAATTTTTATTATTTTAAGCTAATATATTTAATGGGCACTTTATACAACTACCTCTTTGTGGTAATAATTAGTATGCACATTGAGTAGTTATCAATTATATTATGTACATACTATTAAAACTTCAAAAAAGATAGTATGATTCAATTTTTGGGAAACAAAGACAAGACCACTTTGAGTTGTCCCACGTTTCTGAACCAAACCAATGTATTTCTTATAATCTTAAGTTGCTAAGCTCCTTTTCTTTTTTTGGATAGCTTTCTGTGGCTCCATTATTTTTCTTGGTGCCCACCTTGATTCCCAATTCTCTGTTCTGCTATCTCTGAGGAGTAAGCTCTGATATTTTATCTTGCTCAGATCTAGGGAGTCATGCCTTACAAACCATAAATTCTCATAAGAAGGGTTTTATTTGACCCCACATATTGTGACTTACTATTTAATCTGACTCTGGTATAACATTATAAGACAAGGAAAAAATACTTAACCCCAAAATAAATTTCTTTGCCATACCTTCAAATTGCCCTACAAAGTCTCTTGTGGGAAAAAATCCATATTCTATAGAGAATCCCCTTCCACTTCATTTTTCTTCCTTTCTTTACAGATCCAGGAGATAATCAACTAGAAGCCAGGCTCCCCTTTAGGTTGATTAGAAATATTTTACAACCTGCTTTCTCTGTCTGAAGTCTGCTATCTGAGAAATTCCTCTGCACAATAAAACTTTGTCTCCACAATCCTTTATCTTAACCTGAACATT
>NW_016108518.1:16117-19080 GCF_001604975.1 Cebus imitator
ATAATTATGGTACCTTTACTTGCAAGTATTTATGTAAATGGGAACATCTTACTAAAGATTACCTAGGTCTCGGATTTTCAAAATCAAGAACTTCTGATATCCCTAAATTAGTTTTCTTACTTGCTAAATTGGAAAAATTGGCCTCCCAAATCAAAGAAAATGAATGGGAATTGTAATTTAGCTGGCACCTAGAATCATCAACAAGAGGGAACGATAATCTTGCCTTCCTCCAGAAAGTTAATAAGATTTTTTTGAAACTGTCTCAGGATTAAAGAAATGAGTAGAAGCCACTTCTGAAATCAGGAAGGCTCCAGAAATTGTCTCTCCTTCTGCTCCTCCTGACTCTGCTCTCTGAACTTCCTTGTTTGGGCAATTTCACTTTTCTTCCTCCTTCCTGTACTCCTTTGCCTCAAGCCACAGGGGTACCAGAAATAGCTGAAGAAAATGATAGAGTAGATGTTCCTTTCAGAGTAAAACCCACAGGCAGGGGGGATCCTAACATAATAGATACCCCCTGGAACAAATCAGAGTTAAAGGCCCAGGTATCTGGATTCCCCAATGCAAATAAAGGTCTCTTTCAATTTGCTAAGGAATTCCAAATAGCACTTAAGATTTATGATCCAGGGTTCTCTGATTTATATCAGCTGACTGAGTTACTGGTTTCCAAAAACAAGGCTGAAGAATAGTTTAGAGTAGCAGATTGGAAACAATCTTTAGAAGATTTTTGACAGAATAGATACAATTGGAAGAGAGAAACACAGAGAGCTTTGGAATCACCTCTGAATCTCAAATATTTCCCAAGATTATAGATTGGCAAAGGTTAACAATGTAAAATATATCCAAATGAAACCACCTCCGGCTTTTACATCAGGTTTGAAAAGGCATTCAAACAGTTTTCAGAAGTATTTCCTGAAGACTCTGAGCACAGTAGAAGTGACACCTTACTAACTTCTGTCTTTATTCAAGGTTTAGATAAGGAGTTAGCAACACTAATGAATAGCAATAGTGCGACCTGGGCTTCCTTGCCGAGTAGCTGTCTAGTCACCCTACCTAGAAACTGTCACAAACAATGATTAAGAAAGAAATTAAAGCAGTCTCTAAAATTATGAGCTTACAACAAAAACAACTTAGTAACCAAATTGGGAGTTTGCAAGAGTCCCATGGTCCCTAGAAATCTAAGCAACCCAGAGAGGAAGCATTTTGCCACTATTGCAAAAAGAAAGAACATTTTTAAAAAGAATGCAAATTAAAAAAACTTAAATGGGTGCTGGCACGAAGGGGGCAAAGGGCTCCAGAGGAAGCCAATATAACAAGTCAAAATTCAGAATTCAGATGCTTTGAGGGAATACAGAGGGTTTCCCTGTACTTCTAACTAATGCTTTAAGAGAAGTAAAAATATCCATAAATGGGGAAAATGCCAAAGACCTTGTAGACACTGGTGCTACACTGTCAGTCCTCACCCCTACCTAATTTAGAGCCCTCTCCCTCAGAGTAAAGAAAAAGTCGAAAGGTTAGGGGTTTCAAACCCCTATTACAGCCTTTAAAATAAATATCCTTCAATTTCAATTTGGTTAACTAGTGGGGCATCACGTTTTTCTTAGAGTAGATAGTGACCCCATATATCTCCTGGGACAAGATTTCCTAGATCCCCATAATGCTTGCATCTCATTTTCACAGAAAGGAGAAATGGTTCTCCACTTGGGAGACATAGATTACAAAAGCCCATATGTAATATTATGCTTGTGAAAGTTAATCAAGATTCTGCACGGGAAGAATTAGAGCCTTTCTAATCTAAAGTACTAGACTCCTTATGGGCAGCTCTTCCACAGATATTGGGAGAATTCAGCCAGCAGTCCGTATAGAGATAACCATAAATAAATCCAAACCTCTGCCAAATGTAAGGCAATATCCCCTCAGACCTGACGCCTTACTAGCAATCAAATCAATTATTCAGGACTATTTAGACAAAGGACTCATAACACCCTGTACCAGCGCTTGCACTATACCAATCTCCCAATTAAAAAGCCAAATGGAAGTGCTGGAGACTTATTCAAGACGTAAGGCTATAAATAAAATAGTAATTCCTAGACATCCTGTTGTTCCTATACCAGCCACTTCTCTGTTATTTATTGATGTAGTGCATTTTTCAACATACTTACAGAGCAAAATACTCAGTATCTTTTAGCTTTCACTTGGAAAAATCACCAATACACATGGACAGTCTTACCACAGGGTAGTCTGAAAGTCCTACTTATTTTTCGGAAATACTAAAGGCAGATTTCGATTATATTGAATTTCCAAATGAATCTACTCTAATTCAGTATGTGGATGATTTATTGTTGTGTTCATCCTCCCTACCAAAATACGAAGAAGATATTGTCCACCTATGACAGCAGCTTGCTTTTAAGGGACACAAAGATAAATTACAATTTTGCCTCCTCAAGGTAAATATTTGGGACATATGATTTCCTCAATGGGGCTACTAATAAACCCTTGAGAGAATCTCTGCTATTATGACCTTTCTCCTGCCCCAAACTGAAAAGCAATTAAGAGCATTCTTACGGTTAATGGGCTATTGCAGAAGTTGGATTCCAAACTACCCCTTAATGGCCCAATTCCTATATAGAAACTAAAACAGACCCAATCCACCGGAAGAGGGGGAAAAACCACCTAGAATATCTAAAACAGACTCTCACCCAAGCACCTGCTCTAGGCCGCCCCAATTACAGTCTTCCCTTTTCCCTATTTGTACATGAAATGTAGGGGAATGCTCTAGGAGCATTAACTCAAAAACATGGTGACAACTAGAGACCACTTAGTTATTTCAGTCAACAGTTAGATTCAGTTGCAAGGGGGCACCCTCCTTGTATGTGGGCTATAGTAGCTGAGCCACCTTTTGCAAAAACATTGAATAATTTTTCCCAGGGTACCCTCTGACCATCAATGCCCTCCACTCTGTGAAA
>NW_016108518.1:21991-23461 GCF_001604975.1 Cebus imitator
ATATTGGGGCAAGCTGAGCTCATGACTAATGAAGAAAGACATTCTTTAGAAAAAAAAATTCCCTGTCAAAAGGAGACCACATAGAAGAAATGCTATTCCATGAGGAGGGAAAATGATGGGAAGCTAAAGGATTTATAAGATAATGCAGCACTCATCAAAAGGATAGTAGAAATAATGACATAATATTTACAAGATATATATAATGCTAATACAGTGACAAATAGCATAATGACAGCAAAGATTAGGCTTCCAAGAAAGCTATAAGTAGAGTCAGACTGCAGTAAACAACCTAACTAGCCAATGGATACAGTTAAAAGATAATGCAGCACTCATCGAATGGATAGAAGAAACCAGACAAACCATGAAAACATACTCCCAAACCCAGACAGGAATGAGCATGTATTCTTATTCCAACAAGGGCTCATGTCTATTTTATTACAAATGGAATCTGAGGTGGCTATGAAGCAATGACCTACAATCCTCAGTACTGAAGCATAATCCGAACACCTGCGGAAAATATATGGTTCCCCAAACTTATGGAGATTTTTGGATGGCAAATGTGAACTTAAACATTGTATTCTCAGAGCACAGACCATGAAGTTAGATGAGGCTCTAAGGTGCTCTGCTGTCCAACTGGCAGGCACTGGGACTATCGTAAACCGTACGAGAATATTCCCCCTGGGAAAAAGTCATGCTATTTTAGCTGATAAGAAGACATGATATTCCATATCCCTTTCAGATTATTAGAACAGAAAAGGAGAATGACTATGCCCTCAAATCACTAGGAACCCTGATTTTTCCCAAACGTTGCCTTTAACATCCACCCCCATGGGACATAGCATCTGGTATATGGGTAAGGGCCGCTTCTGTTGGGCAAGACAACAAAACAGCAGGGTAGAATTATATGACTTCTCCTGTGACAAAACCTCCTCTTCTCTCCCAAATACCAGTATATGGTGCAATACAAAACTGGTGGGGAAAATAGATTTGTCCACCGCTAACAGGTCCTATGACAATTTAGACATCGAGGACCAGGCTTTCCTTACATTTGATTCTACCCTCCTCATGATGTTATACCTCTGGAGATAAATTGGAAGGAAGAGAGATTAAGTTTACTGGATTCTGATTTAGTGTCAATCCTACAATCCTCAAATAAGATTTATCATAAGGTTCAAATAACCCTTGATGAGGAGGGTAAACACATTGTGAGTCTAATCAAAGACTATGATGATGTATGCAGTGTCTTTTTTATTTCTTAGCTGGATAGGTTGTTTACCACCCTCTGACTCTACCTATAACCATCTTGGACACCTACGCTTTGCTATATTTATGGTATCTGTCACTGTATTAGCATTATATAAGTCTGATAAATGTTATGCCACATACAGCAAAAGGAAGAAGGGACAATTAAAGACTGGATCATAGTTGCTCACAAAATGGATTTGATCCAGGATTCTTTTATAGACTAAG
>NW_016108518.1:25791-27686 GCF_001604975.1 Cebus imitator
AAGAGTGTGAAGAAAAATAGTTACATGTGCTGCTCAGGAATCCACAATTTATTAGAAAGTATATTGGAAAGTCATTTGACAATAGACAACAAAATATTTAAATGTACATATCTTTGGCACAGCATTTCGTGTTCAGGTATTTATGAGTATAAATGAGTAGAATATGAATAACGTTTATCTATGGTTACAATCTCTGGATATTTCCTGTTCCATTCTTAACATTATTTTTTTAGTCTGAGTTATTCACAACCAGCCTGTCAGCAATTCGTGTTTACTTTTGCTCAGGGGTGTTTCATCACGTCGCACAATCTCCATTGCTGCCTTCCAGTATAAATTCAACACCTTTTGCCTGGAACGTAGAAGCAGCAACCTCCTAACTCGTCTCACTATTTCTATGTTTGTCCACTCTTCAGTCTATCTTGAGTAGAGTAGCCAACATTATATTATTAATTCAGGTCATGCCCCTCTTCTTAGAATCACCCAAAGACTTCTCATTGCTTACATAGTAAAAGGTAAATCCTGATTAGGACTTCTGTATTTCAGTATAATGTGATCCTTTGCGGCAATTTGATACCAGTCCCAAATGCTCTGCTCATTCCTACATCATGCCAGCACCCTGGCTTCTTCTCCATGGCATGCTGCCATTTTGGAATTTTGTACTCACTGTTTTTCTGGCATGGTTTTTCTCCAGATATTCACATGAATGGTTTCTGATTCATGTCCTCATCAAAACACCTTCTCATGAAAACCTTTCCTGCATATTCTAATTAATACACAACAAACCTTGATAATCTGTATCTACTTTCTCACTTATAAGTTTTATGCCTGTCATTGATGATATTACACAATACTAAATATTTACTATTCTATGTTATTTAGTTTCGGTTTTCTCCAAATTGATTGCAAGCTCTATGAGGGCAAGAATTTTTTGCCACTTTTAATCATTATTGAATCTTAATAGTAAAGTATTAAAGTGGAGAGCTGGAAATGATTTAAGAATGTAAAAGATAAATATTTCATTAAATAAGATTTTATATATAATACTATGGGATCACTACAGTTTTATTATAGAATCACATTTATTGACTAATATGTTAGTCAATATATAGCCTAATATATATTTTTATATTTATAGCCTAAAATATTTGTGTATTAAATTGCCTTAAATAAAATAGACAATTGCATATACTGAAATGTTAGCAGTAATCAATTTTTGGAATTGTGGTTAAAATGATGGATGAGACCGGGTATGGTGACTCACGCTTGTAATCCCAGCACTTGGGGAGACTGAGGCTGTTGGTTCTCCTGAGATCAGGAATTTGAGATCACCTTGGCTAACATGGTGAAACCCTGTTTCCACTAAAAAATACAAAAGTTAGCCAGGCGTCATGGCATGTGACTGTAATGCCAGCTACTGGGAGTCCGAGGCAGGAGAATTGCTTGAACCCAAGAAGTGGAGGTTGCAGTGAGCCAAGATCACACCACTACACTCCGGCTTGGGCAAAAAGAGTGAAACTCTGTCCCCCACCCAAAAAAGTGATGGTTGAACTTCTTATATTCTAAAATTTGCTCAAATGTTCGAACCTCAAATATAATTGTATCTTAAAAATGGTTATTATATCCAAAGAAAGTCAACCATTAAAAATGAATATTTGAAGGAGAAAATTACTGTCTTACACATGATTAAATGAAATCAATTCTTACATTCTATTAACTCAGTGAATCCCAAGAATGATAAATAAGATGAAATTTGCAGGCAGATACATCTTAGCATAACTTGAAAAAACAACGGCGAAGAAAAAAATCTTTAAAGCATCCTAAAAGGAAAAAGGAGAAAGAGAGAAGAAAGAATAGATAAAAACTGGGGCTGGGCATGCTGGCTCATGCCTGTAATC
>NW_016108519.1:0-2007 GCF_001604975.1 Cebus imitator
AAACGTCTCTTTCAAACTTCTCTGCTCTGTGTTCGTTCACCTTAGGAAGTTGCATCTATGTTCAGATTCAGCGAGTTAGAAACACGTTTCTTCTAAAATCTGCTTTTGGATATTCCTGAGTGAATGGGAGTATAGGGTGTAATGAGAAATATCTGGCTTGAAAACAAAAACGGAGCTACGTAGAAGAATGATTGTCAAGCTGTGTGTTCAACTCACAGAGTTCAACAGATGTGTGAATGTAGCAGTTCAGAAACACTTTCTTTGGAGAATCTGGAAAGAGATAATTACACCAATATACAGGCTCATAAGATTTACTGGTATGATCGCGTCTAAACCACAGGGGAAACGTCTTTTTCAAACTTCTCTGCTGTGTGTTCGTTCACCTTAGGAAGTTGCATCTATGTTTAGATTCAGCGAGTTAGAAAGAAGTTTCTTCTAAAATCTGCGTTTGGATGTTCCTGTGTTCCTGAGTGAATGGGTGTATAGGGTGTAATGAGAAATATCTGGCTCTAAAACAAAAACGGAGCTATGTAGCAGAATGATTGTCAAGGTGTATTTTCAACTTACAGAGTTCAACAGATGTGTCAATGTAGCAGTTCAGAAACTCTATCTTTCGAAAATCTGGAAGGAGATTATTCCAGCCATATACAGCGTCATAAGATTTAGCGGTAAGATCGCGTCTAAACCACAGGAGAAACGACTCTTTCAAACTTCTCTGCTCTGTGTCCGTTCACCTTAGGATGTTGCGTCTATGTTTAGATTCAGCTAGTTAGACACACGTTTCTTCTAAAATCTTCGTTTGGATATTCCTGAGTGAATGGGAGTATAGTGTGTTATGAGAAATATATGGCTCTAAAACAAAAACGGAGCTTTGTAGCAGAATGATTGTCAAGGCGTATGTTCAACTTACAGAGTTCAACAGATGTGTGAATGTAGCAGTTCAGAAACACTTTCTTTGGAGAATATGGAAAGAGATAATTCCAGCCATATACAGGCGCGTAAGGTTTGGCGGTAAGATCGCGTCTAAATCAAAGGTGAAACGTCTCATTCAAACTTATCTGCTCCGTGTTCGTTCACCTCAGGAAGTTGCATCTATGTTTAGATTCAGCGAGTTAGGAACACGTTTCTTCCAAAATCTGCGTTTAGATATTCCTGAGTGAATGGGAGTATAGGGTGTCATAAGAAATATCTGGCTCTAAAACCAAAACTGAGCTATGTAGCAGAATAATTGTCAAGGTGTATGTTCAACTAACAGAGTTCAACAGATGGGTGAATGTAGCAGTTCAGAAACACTTTCTTTGGAGAATCTGGAAAGAGATAATTCCAGCCATATACAGGCTCATAAGATTTAGCGGTAAAATCGCGTCTAAACCACAGGGGAAACGTCTCTTTCAAATTTATCTGCTCTGTGTTCGTTCACCTTAGGAAGTTGCATCTATGTTTAGATTCAGCGAGTTAGAAACCCGTTTCTTCTGAAATCTGCGTTTGGATATTCCTGAGTGAATGGGAGTATAGGGTGTAATGAGAAATATCTGGCTCTAAAACAAAAACGGAGCTATGTAGCAGAATGATTGCAAAGGTGTATGTTCAACTTACAGAGTTCAACAGATGTGTGAATGTAGCAGTTCAGAAACACTTTCTTTTTAGAATCTGGAAAGAGATAATTCCAGCTATATACAGGCTCATAAGATTTAGCGGTAAGATCGCCTCTAAACCACAGGAGAAACGTCTACTTCAACCTTCTGTGCTCTGTGTTCGTTCACCTTAGGAAGCTGCATCTATGTTTACATTCAGCGAGTTAGAAAGAAGTTTCTTCTAAAATCTGCGTTTGGATATTCCTGAGTCAATGGGAGTATACGGTGTAATGAGAAATATCTGGCTTTAAAACAAAAACGGAGCTATGTAGCAGAATGATTGTCAAGCTGTGTGTTCACCTTACACAGTTCAACAGATGTGTGAATGTAGCAGTTCAGAAACACTTTCTTTGGAGAATCTGGAAAGAGATAA
>NW_016108519.1:3614-4851 GCF_001604975.1 Cebus imitator
TTTCTTGTAAAAGCTGCGTTTGGATATTCCTGAGTCAATGGGAGTATAAGGTGTAATGAGATGTATCTGGCTCTAAAACGAAAACGGAGCTATGTAGCAGAATGATTGTCAAGCTGTGTGTTCAACATACAGAGTTATACAGATATGTGAATGTAGCGGTTCAGAAACCCTTTCTTTCGAGAATCTGGAAAGAGATATATCCAGCCACATACAGGCTCATAACAATTAGCGGTAAGATCGCCTCTAAACCACAGGAGAAATGTCTCTTTGAAACTGCTGTTCTGTGTGTTCGTTCACAATAGGAAGGGGCATCTATGTTTAGATTCAACGAGTTAGAAACACGTTTCTTGTAAAAGCTCCGTTTGGATACTCCTGAGTGAATGGGAGTATAGGGTTTAATGAGAAATATCTGGCTCTAAAACAAAAACGGAGCTATGTAGAAGAATGATTGTGAAGCTGTGTATTCAACTTACAGATTTAAACAGATGTGTGAATATAGCGGTTCAGAAACCCTTTCTTTCGAGAATCTGGAAAGAGTTATTTCCAGCCATATACCGGCTCATAAGAATTAGCGGTAAGATCGTGTCTAAACCACAGGAGAAGCCTCTCTGTCACACTGCTCTGACTGTGTTCGTGCACCTTAGGAAGTTGAATCTATGTTTAGATTTAGCGATTTGAAACACGTTTCTTGTAAAAGCTGCGTTTGGATACTCCTGAGTGAATGGGAGTATAGGGTGAAATGAGAAATATCTGGCTCTAAAGCAAAAATGGAGCTATGTAGCAGACTGATTGTCAAGGTGTTTATTCAATTTACATAGGTAAAGAGGTGTGTGAATATAGCAGTTCAGAAACCCTTTCTTTCGAGAGTCTGGAAAGAGATATTTCCAGCCATATACAGGCTAATGAGAATTAGCCGAAAGATCGCGTCTAATCCACAGGAGAAACGTCTCTTTCAAACTGCTCTGCTGTGTGTTCGTTCAAGTTAGGAAGTTGCATCTATGTTTAGATTCAGCGAGTTAGAAACACGTTTCTTGTAAAAGCTACGTTTGGATACTCCTGAGTGAAAGGGAATGTAGAGTGTAATGAGAAAAATCTGCCTCTAAAAGAAAAAGGGAGCTATGTAGCAGAATGATTGTCAAGCTGTCTATTCAACTTACAGAGTTAAACAGATGTGTGAATGCAGTAGTTCAGAAACACTTTCTTTCCAGAATCTGGAAAGAGATCTTACTGGCCATAT
>NW_016108519.1:5058-11260 GCF_001604975.1 Cebus imitator
GAAGTTGCATCTGTGTTTACATTCAGCGAGTTAGAAACATGTTTCTTGTAAAAGCTGCGTTTGGATACTCCTGAGTCAAATGGAATATAGCTTGCAATGAGAAATATCTGGCTCTAAAACAAAAACGGAGCTATGTAGCAGAATGATTGTCAAGCTGTGTATTCGACTTACAGAGTTAAACAAATGCCCGAATGTAGCAGTTCAGAAAACCATTCTTTCGACAATCTGGAAATAGATGTTTCCAGCCATGTACAGGCTCATAAGAATTAGCAGTAAGGTCGCGTCTAACCACACGAAAAACGTCTACAGGAGAAACGTCTGTTGCAAAAAGCTCTGCTGTGTGTTCGTTGACCTTAGGAAGTTGCATCTATGTTTAGATTCAGCGAGTTAGAAACACATTTCTTGTAAAAGCTGCGTTAGGATACTCCTGAGTGAATGGGAGTATAGGGTGTAATGAGAAATGTCTGGTTGTAAAACAAAAACGGAGCCATGTAGCAGAATGATTGTCAAGCTGTGTATTTAACCTCCAGAGTTAATCAGATGTGTGAATGTAGCAGTTCAGAAACCCTTCCTTTGGAGAATCTGGAAAGATATATTTCCAACCATACAGAGGCTCATAAGAATTAGTGGTAAGATCGCTTCTAAACCACAGGAGAACCGTCTGTTTCAAAGTGCTCTGATGTGAGTTCGTTCACCTTAGGAGGTTGCATCTATGTTTAGATTCAGCGAGTTAGAAACACGTTTCTTGTAAAAGCTGCGTTTGGATACTCCTGAGTCAATGGCAGAATAGGGTGTAATGAGAAATATCTGGCTCTAAAACAAAAACGAAGACACATACCAGAATCAATGTCAAGGTCTGTATTCGACTTACACAGTTAAACAGATATGTGAATGTAGCAATTCAGAAACCCTTTCTTTCCAGAATCTGGAAAGAGATATTTCGAGCCATATACAGAGTCTTATGATTAGCAGTAAGACCGGATCTAAACCACAGGAGAAACGTCTCTTTCAAACTGCTCTGCTGTGTGTTCGTTCACATTAGGAAGTTGTATCTATGTTTAGATTCTGCGAGTCAGAAACACGTTTCTTGTAAAAGCTGCGTTAGGATAATCCTGAGTGAATGGGAGTATTGGGTGTAATGAGAAATATCTGGTTCTAAAACAAAAATGCAGCTATGCAGCAGAAAGATTGTCAAACTTTCTATTCGACTTTCAGAGTGAAACAGATGTGTGAATGTAGCAGTTCAGAAACCGTTTCATTCGAGAATCTGGAAAGAGATATTTCCAGCCATATACAGGCTCACAAGAAATAGCGGTACGATCGCGTCTAAACTGCAGGAGAAACGTCTCTTTCAAACTGCTCTGCTGTGTGTTCGTTCACCTTAGGAAGTTACATCTGTGTTTAGATTCAGCGAGTTAGAAACACGTTTCTTGTAAAAGCTGCGTTTGGATACTCCTGAGTGAATGGAAGTATAGGGTGTAATGAGAAATATCTGGATCTAAAACAAAAAATTACCTATGTAGCAGAATGATTGTCAAGCTGTGTATTCAACTTACAGAGTTAAACACACGTGTGACTGTGGAGTTCAGAAACCCTTTTTTCGGGAATCTGGAAAGAGATATTTCCTGCCATGTACAGGCTCATAAGAATTAACGGTAAGATCGCGTCTAAACCACAGGAGAAACGTCTGTTTCAAACTGCTCTGCCTGTGTTCGTTCACCTTAGGGAGGTGCATCTATGTTTAGATTCAGCGAGTTAGAAACACGTTTCTTGTAAAAGCTGCGGTGGATACACCTGATTGAATGTGATTCCTGGGTGTAATGAGAAATATCTGGCTCTAAAACAAAAACGGAGCTACGTAGCAGAAAGATTGTGAAGCTGTGTATTCAACTTACAGAGTTAAACAGATGTGTGAATGTAGCAGTTCAGAAACCCTTTCTTTCGGGAATCTGGAAAGAGATATTTCCAGCCATACACAGGCTCATAAGAATTAGCGGTAAGATCGTGTCTAACCACACGAAAAACGTCTCTTTCAAACTGCTCTGCTGTGTATTCGTTCACCTTAGGAAGTTGCATCTATGTTTAGATTCAGCGAGTTGGAAACAAGTTTCTGGTGAAAGCTGAGGTGAATACTCCTGACTGAATGGGAATATAGGGTGTAATGAGAAACATCTGGGTCTAAAACAAAAACGGAGCTATGTAGCAGAATGATTGCCAAGCTGTGTATTCAACTTACAGATTTAAACAGATGTGTGAATGTAGCGGTTCAGAAACCCTTTCTTTCGAGAATCTGGAAAGAGATATTTCCAGCCATATACAGGCTCATAACAATTAGCGGTAAGATCGCGTCTAAACCACAGGAGAAATATCTCTTTGAAACTGCTGGGATGTGTGTTCGTTCACAATAGGAAGGGCATCTATGTTTAGATTCAGTGAGTTAGAAACACGTTTCTTGTAAAAGCTGCTTTTGGATACTCCTGAGTGAATGGGAGTATAGGGTGTAATGATTAATATCTGGCTCTAAAACAGAAACGGAGATTTGTAGCAGAATGATTGTCAAGCTGCGTATTCAACTTACAGAGTTAAACAGGTATGTGAATGTAGAAGTTCAGACACCCTCTCTTTCGGGAATCTGGAAAGAGGTATTTCCAGCCATATACAGGCTCATATCAATTAGCGGTAAGTTCGCGTCTAAACCACAGGAGAAACGTCTCTTTCAAACTGCTCTGCTGTGTGTTCGTTCACCTTAGGAAGTTGCATCTATGTTTAGTTTCAGCGAGTTAGAAACACGTTTCTTGTAAAAGCTGCGTTTGTATACTACTGAGTGAATGCGAGTATAGAGTGTGATGAGGAATATCTGACCCTAAAACAAAAACGGAGCTATGTAGCAGAATGATTGTCAAGCTGTGGATTCAACGTACAGATTTAAACTGATTTGTGAATGTAGCAGTTCAGGAACACTTTCTTTCGAGAATATGGAAAGAGATATTTCCAGCCATATACAGGCTCACAAGAATTAGCGGTAGGATCGCGTCTAAACTACAGGAGAAAAGTCTCTTTCAATCTGCTCTGCTGTGTGTTCTTTGACATAGGAAGTTTCAACTATGTTTAGATTCAGCGAGTTAGAAACAGGTTTCTTATAAAATCTGCGTTTGGATACTCAGGAGTCAATGGTAGTATAGGGTGTAATGAGAAATATCTGGCTGTAAATCAAAAACGGAGCTATGTAGCAGAATGATTGTCAAGCTGTGTATTCAACTTACAGAGTTAAACAGGTTTGTGAATGTAGCAGCTCAGAAACCCTTTCTTTCGGGAATCTGGAAAGAGATATTTCCAGCCATATACAGGCTCATAAGAATTAGCGGTAAGATCACGTCTAAACCACATGTAAAACGTCTGTTTCAAACTGCTCTGCTGTGTGTTCGTTCACCTCAGGGAGTTGCATCTATGTTTAGATTCAGCGAGTTAGAAACACGTTTCTTGTAAAAGATGCGGTGGATACTACTGAGTGAATGGGTGTATTGGGTGTAATGAGAAATATCTGGCTCTAAAACAAAAACGGAGCCATGTAGCAGAATGATTGTCAAGCTGTGTATTCAACCTACAGAGATAAACAGACGTGTGAATGTAGCAGTTCAGAAACCCTTTCTTTCGAGAATCTGGAAAGAGATATTTCCAGCCATTTACAAGCTCATAATAATTAGCGGTAAGATCGTGTGTAAACCACAGGAGAAACGTCTCTTTCATACTGCTCTGCTGTGTGTTCGTTCACCTTAGGAAGTTCCATCTATGTTTAGATTCAGCGCTTTGGAAACACGTTTCTTATAAAAGCTGCGTTTGGATACTCCTGAGTGAATGGGAGTATAGGGTGTAAAGAGAAATATCTGGCTCTAAAAGAAAAACGGAGCTATGTAGCAGAATGATTGTCAAGCTGTGTATTCAACTTTCAGAGTTAAACAGATGTGTGAATGCAGTAGTTCAGAAACCCTTTCTTTCGAGAATCTGGAAAGAGATCTTTCCAGCCATATACAGGCCCTTAAGAATTAACGGTAAGATCGTGTCTAAACCACAGTAGAAACGTCTCTTTCAAACTGCTCTGCTGTGTCTTCCTTCAACTTCGGAAGATGCATCTGTGTTTACATTCAGGGAGTTAGAAACAGGATTCTTGTAAAAGCTGAGTTTGGATACTCCTGAGTGAATGGGAGTATAGGCTGTAATGAGAAATATCTGGCCCTAAAAGAAAAANAAGTTGCATCTATATTTAGATTCAGCGAGTTAGAAACACGTTTCTTGTAGAAGCTGCGTTTGTATATTCCTGAGTGAATGGGAGTACACGGTATAATGAGAAATATCTGGCTCTAAAACAAAAACGGAGGTATGTAGCAGAATGATTGTCAAGCTGTGTATTCAAGTTACAGAGTGAAACAGATGTGTGAATGTAGCAGTTCCGAAACCCTTTCTTTGGAGAATCTGGAAAGAGATATTTCCAGCCAAAAACAGCCTCATAATTATTAGCTTTAAGATTGCGTCTAAACCAGAGGAGAAACGTCTCTTTCAAATTGCTCTGCTGTATGTTCTTTGACCTTAGTAAGTTGTATCTATGTTTAGATTCTGCATGTTAGAAACACGTTTCTTCTAAAAGTTGCGTTTTGATATTCTTGAGTGAATGGGAGTTTAGTGTGTTATGAGAAATATCTGGCTCTGAAACAAAAACGGAGCTATGTAGCAGAATGATTGTCAAGGTGTATATTCAACTTACAGAGTTAAACAGTTGTGTGAATGTAACAGTTCAGAAACACTTTCTTTCGAGAATCTGGAAAGAGATATTTCCAGCCATATACAGGCTCATAAGAATTAGCTTTAAAATCGCGCCTGAACCACTGGAGAAACGTCTCTTTCAAACTGCTGTTATGTGTGTACTTTCACCTTAGGAAGTTGCATCTATGTTTAGATTCAGCGAGATAGAAACACGTTTCTTCTAAAAGCTGCGGTTGGATATTCCTGAGTGATTGGGAGTTCACGGTGTAATGAGAAATATCTGGCTCTAAAACAAAAACGGAGCTATATAGCAGAATGATTGTCAAGGTGTATATTAAACTTACAGAGATTAACACTTGTGTGAATGTAGCAGTTCAGAAACCCTTTCTTTAGAGAATCTGTAAAGAGATATTTCCAGCCATATACAGGCTCATAATAATTAGTGGTAAGATCGCTTCTAAACCACAGGAGAAATGTCTCTTTCAAACTACTGTGGAATGTATTCGTTCACCTTAGGAAGGTGCATCTATGTTTAGATTCAGCGATTTTAAACGCGTTTCTTGTAAAAGGTGCGTTTGGATATTCCTGAGTTTAAGGGAGTACAGGGTTTAATGAAAAATATCTGGCTCTAAAAAACGAACGGAGATATGTAGCAGAATGACTGTGAAGGTGTATGTTCAACTTACAGAGTTAAACAGGTGAGCGAATATAGCAGTTCAGAAATCCTTTCTTTGGAGAGTCTGGAGATATTTCCAACCATATACATACTCATAAAAATTAGCAGTAAGATCGCGTCTAAACCACAGGAGGAACATTTCTTTCAAACTGCTCTGCTATGTGTTCGTTCATCTTAGGAAGCTGCATCTATGTTCAGATTCAGCGAGTTAGAAACACGTGTCTTCTAAAAGCTGCGTTTGGATATTCCTGAGTGAATGGGAGTATAGGTTGTAATGAGAAATATCTGGGCTAAAACAAAAACGGAGCTATGTAGCAGAATGATTGTCAAGGTGTATATTCAACTTACAGAGGTAAACAGTTGTGTGAATGTAGCAGTTCAGAAACACTTTCCTTACAGAATCTGGAAGGAGATATTTCCAGCCATATGCAGGCTCATAAGAATTAGCGGAAAAATCGCGTCTAAACCACATGAGAAACGTCTCTTTCAAAGCGATCTGCTATGTGTTCGTTCACCTTAGGAAGTTGCATCTATGTTTAGAATCAGCGAGTTAGAAACACGTTTCTTCTAAAAGCTACGTTTGGATATTCCTGAATGATAGGGAGTATAGGGTGTAATGAGAAATATCTGCCTGTAAAACAAAAACGGAGCTATGTAGCAGAATGATTGTCAAGGTGTACATTCAACTTACAGAGTTAAACAGATGTGTGAATGTAGCCGTTCCGAAAAACTTTCTTTGGAGAATCTGGAAAGGGATATTTCCAGCCA